>NC_056733.1:1916590831-1916593331 GCF_019279795.1 Protopterus annectens | reverse complement strand
GGGATTTATACCTAGTTTAGTGAGTTTACCTATAATTACAGAGTGGGGGATGGTGTTGAAAGACTTTGCAAGATCTAGACAGGCTGTGTGAACCACCTTACCCTCGTCTACAGCTTTGGTGACTGCTTCAAAGAATTCTATCAAGTTTAGGAGACATGATCTGCCTTTTACAAACCAGAACTGGGTAGAGTCCAGAGTTTGGAGATTACCATTGTCTTTGTTTATAAGTTCCATGATGATATGTTTCATGGCCTTGCAGACCAGGCTTGTCAGGCTAATGGGGTGGTAGTTCCTGGGGTCTGTGGTGGCTCCCCCTTTGTGGAGTGGGATAACCATTGCTGTACGCCATTCAGTGGGCACAAACCCTGAGGTGTGGCTATGATTGAACATGATACTTAGGTGGGGTGCCAGTTCTTTCTGTAGTTCGTGTAGAATGCAGCATGGGATGTGGTCAGGTCCCATGGATGCTGCGTTCTTGGTTTTGGATAGTGTGGTTTTTACCTGTGCAGCCGTGATTACAGGAACTTTGCATGCTTCCGGTATAGAGATGGGTTCTTTAGGGGGTGAGAGGAGGGTAAAGTTAGCACTGCACCTATCTGCCAGGATGTTGGCAATATTAGTTGGCTCTGTATATTTAGTGCCATTGTGCTGTAACTCAGAGCAGATCTGAGTGTTGCCATTGAGATGCTTGACATAGCTATAGAATGCTTTGTGGTTGTCTTTAGAATCAGTGGTGATTTTGTTTTCATAACTAGCTTTGGAGGATTTTATGAGGGATCTCAGCTTACATAGATATGTGTATATATATATATATATATATATATATATATATATATATATATATATATATATATATATATATAGATATAGATACACACACACACACACACACACACACATATATATATTTATGTATAAATACATTATATATATATATATATATATATATATATATATATATTATATACACACAGATATATATATATGTATATATATACATATATATATATATGTATATACATATATATATATATATTATATACATATATATATGTATATACATATATATATATATATATATATATATATATATATACACACACATACATACACACACATTATATATGTATATATAGGGTCTATATTACAACGTTGTACTTGTAAAAGTTCGAACGTTGTAATATCGAACCCTAAAGTCCGAAATACAAAAATGACGAAGCCACGGCACATTGATTTTTTAAACTGGTGGGCTGTTTTCAGGGCTTTGGTATTTCCTCCACTGTGGTGCAATCTCGGAGTTGGTATATTCAAGTGGGGGGGTGTATTAAGGTGTATTTTTTTCTTTTGTCACGGAACAGCAATTTTTTCCCCTGGGAAAAAATGGCTGTTTTCTGTTTTCGTTATTCTTGGGTTTTGGACGTTCAAACTTATTTTATTTAGTTTGACGTTGTGATATAGACCCGTATATATATATATATATATATATATATATATATGTATATATATATATATATATATATATATATAGATATATATATATACACACACACACACACACAAACGTTTATATATATATATATATATATATATATATATATATATACACACACACACACACACACACACACACACACACACACACACACACACACACACAGTGAAAAGAACGGTAATGTTTCCGTTCCATACTGTATGGCTATCTCTATTGACAGGTTTCGAGATTCCACAATCTCAAAGTTCTGAGCATCGGTATTTAGAAATTCGGGATTGTGGAATTTCGAAATTACAAAGTGGACCCATATACATACACGTGTGTGTGTGTGTGTGTGTGTGTGTGTGTGTGTATATATATATATATATATATATATATATATATATATATATATATATATGTGGGTCTACTTCATAAGACTGACAGACCATTTGATCGACATTCATTTGGTCGACAGCTCATTTGGTCGACAACCAGTATTCAAGGCACTTAACAGGGATTTGCCCCTCTCCCCAATGTTGTGCGACCCTGGAGTTGATATATACAGTTGGGGGGGTGTGGGGGGCACAATACTGGTTGTCGACCAAATGAGCTGTCAACCAAATGAATGTCGATCAAATGGTCTGTCGATCTTATGAAGTAGACCCATATATATATATATATATATATACATACACACATAAACTACTATTGCTCACTCCCATCTTATATCAACTCTCTTCTATGCCTCTCCTATCTTCACCAACCTTAAATAAACTAACCTAAACAAACTAGCAACTTGCTATAATAACATTGCCCGCTTCGCCACTGGTAACCCTTTTAGAACACATCACTGCCTCAATTTGAAACAGTTAGGCTGGCTGGAACTACAAAACTATCTTAATATTTCACAACTTACAATTGCCCACAAAATACTGTACCAACCTAGTAATACCCCTATACTTTCACAACTTCTACTCCATTATAACAATCTCACCTCGCTCGTTCCTCCTGTAAACTTATGACCAA
>NC_056733.1:1916420831-1916585831 GCF_019279795.1 Protopterus annectens | reverse complement strand
ATTACAATTACAGACTTACAAATTTCATTTGCTAATACAGGGGTTACAGAGGACAAGATAATGTGCTAGATTATGGAGGGGGTTACACAACAGCAATTGTACAGCTATTTGACTAACAAAACCTTTATGAGGAAGCTTACAGAAGTATCAGTGGAAAATACTGTATTTTTATTTCTTTGAAGCATATTGCACACACACTGTCAGTAATCCCTTTTTTTCTTTCCATTTTCACAGCACCAGATAAAGTTGCTTATAACCACGCAAGGAAGCTGAGGTGACAGAAGTGGCTGGTTTCCTGACCCTTCAAGTGTGGTTTACCACCAACAACAACATGCAAAAGTACAAATAAAATAAAAATGAAAGTAAATGGAATACTTATTTAACCATGGATTACAACCTGTCAAGCTGTTATACATCTAGAGTAGCTGGTCAGTAAATACAGATGTAATGAGGGTTATGTCATTTCACTCCAGAAATCCATATACTTATTCAATCGTGGTGAAGAAAATGCAGTATTTCTGAGGTGCTAAAAGACCTGAAGCAGCAATCATCACCATTTACTGTTAAACGAATTAATTGCACTGATATATTTCATTACTGTCAGCTTAACATTTCTAAATAAAAATATTACTGCTCTGAGTTTTGTCATGTAGATAATAGCATTTGCTATTAAACACTTATGAGTCATTTTGTTGTCTTCATTTCTCATCTCTCCTTCCATTTTTTGCAGGACCAGTAGAACCTGGTGCACCTTGATTGCAATTAACCTAGGAGTGGGACAGATCACCACCACCCCGTGTCCACCTGGGGACTGTTGTAAGCACTCCCAAAGTATGGAAACATGGGCAGCCAACACCCTGAGCTTCAGGGCCTGGTGGAAGCTGCCATTGAGAATGAGGTGGCAAGGCAGTGTGGCCTTTATAAATGTTTCCCCCAGCAGGTACAAGACTCTGTCCTAGTTGTCTTCAACCAATGAGCAACTGGAAGCCTCAAACCCCCTCACAATTGAGCTCTCCTCACCCAGGACCATCAGGGCAAAGCAATTACTGAAGATCTCTGGGCCAAAATAGTACTGCGCATGAGGGCCTTCTGTGGCGTGATTGGCGGTATTATAAACGGCAGTATTACTGATACTGTTACGGCAAGGCTTCCGATAACCGATTTTATAATTTTCCAAAAAAGCAGAGGCAATACGACAGGATTTGTTTTTGAAAAAACAAAATACTTACGTATTATCGCAACCACAGTTCAAACTAAGCCAGCAGAGAGCAGGAAAAAGCAACTTTCTTGATTTTAAGTATTTTTTAAACTTTTAATTTTGCATTTTTCGATCTTTTGTGCTTTTCGACTACTGTTTGTGTGTATATTACTGTTTTATTACCTAATTTTCCTGTTTTTCTGTGCTTAAATTGTTGATTGCACTTGTTGGCTAAAGTTTTGCTTAAAAGTAACAAACAGGCTAATACACTCAAGTGTACCAGCCTTTGATAGCAATTTAGTCGAAAACAAAGCATTTACTGTATTTTTTCTGTCTGTGTGCAAAAAAACCCCCAAAAAAACAAAAAAATACTTCTGCTTTCCTAAACTTTCCTAGTTAGCTGTTCCAGTGATCAGATTTTGCTGTTCCCTGGGCTTTGTATTTGGTTCCTGTGTTCCTCCATTTTCTTGTGTGGCCAGAGGTAGTTTCTTTACTCACCAGTGGGAGTGGGGAGTACTGAGCTGCTTGTTTGTCCTCAGAGGAGTGGTTAGAGACAGCAACTAGTAATTCATTGGCCATTTTGGGTCATTTCCTGTTTTTTCCAGCCCCCTGCTATAAAGCACGCTTTGGCGGGCTTTTCTGGCATTAGAGAACTTGGCATAGCTCCTCGTGGTCCCCTGCAGAGTTCCTAAGCCAGCAGAGAGCAGAAAAGCAACTTTCTTGATTATAAGTATTTTTTAAACTTTTTATTTTGCATTTTTCGATCTTTTGTACTTTTCGACTACTGTTTGTGCCTATATTACTGTTTTATTACCTGATTTTCCTGTTTTTCTGTGCTTAAATTGTTGATTGCACTTGTTGGCTAAAGTCTTGCTTAAAAGTAACAAACAGGCTAATACACTCAAGTGTACCAGCCTTTGATAGCAATTTAGTCGAAAACAAAGCATTTACTGTATTTTTTCTGTCTGTGTGCAAAAAAAACCCCAAAAAAACAAAAAAATACTTCTGCTTTCCTAAACTTTCCTAGTTAGCTGTTCCAGTGATCAGATTTTGCTGATCCCTGGGCTTTGTATTTGGTTCCTGTGTTCCTCCATTTTCTTGTGTGGCCAGAGGTAGTTTCTTTACTCACCAGTGGGAGTGGGGAGTACTGAGCTGCTTGTTTGTCCTCAGAGGAGTGGTTAGAGACAGCAACTAGTAATTTGTTGGCCATTTTGGGTCATTTCCTGTTTTTTCCAGCCCCCTGCTATAAAGCACGCTTTGGCGCGCTTTAGCACGATTTAGCGCGGAGTTGCCACTGTTGCACACAAGAGCAGCGGCGGTTAAACAAGGTTAAACTATTCGGGCTACCTAAATTCCACTCTTCAATTTTTCCCTTAAAACTACCTTCCTCGAACTTTACTGCTGATCTAACCAGCGTATCATATAACTCAAAAGTTCATCTCTACTTGATTCCCAAGTAGACTATTCTCTATCTGTAAAGCCTAGCACTTGCTCCTACAGTACTTTCACCTTGATAAAGCACTCGTATTATAGATAGTACTCCACCAGCCTAGAACCCACATCCCCTGGAGTCTTTTGTAAGTTTTTTATCTATTCCTTCTAGCATGTCGAGGGATCAGTTGCTAGTGTCCTCTCCTGCTCAGCTGGTGAACCTGGGAATATTGAGGCAATGTTACAATTGCCTCATGTACACAGACAACCCTCTCCTTCTCCCACAAAACACAAATACATGCGAGAGATGCAACTATACAGCCAAACTGGAGGCCGAGCTCTCTCAACATAAGACTGGCAAGACCAGACAGGAGGAGAAGGGTACCACACACACACCCAGTCTCACATAGTACTAGCAAAACCTCAAATCTTACACATAAACACACAAAGACATACTCGGAGGCTCTGATCAAAAATCTACCAAAACAGCAGAGGCCACCAAAGCAGACACCCAAACAACCATCACCTCAAGACACAACACATGCACCACACAGTCAGTGTGCTAAACAGTCACAGCCCTTAAGGCCAAACACAATGCCAGACACACTCGTCATTGGTAACTCCATAGTCAGACACACTGACGTCCCGCTCACCAGATTGAGTAAGGAAAAGATCACAGTAAGCTGCCTGTCGGGCGCTAGAATCCGCCACATAACGCAAGCACTCAGGTCTCTCAACAGCAGGTACAAGTACGACTCAGTCATTGTCCATGCTGGTGTAAACGACCTGAGACGTACCTCCTTGGACTACATGAAAAGAGACATTGAGGAGCTCTCTGATTATGTAGCCCAGGCAGGTATGATCCTGACCTTGAGCAGTATCCTACCTTCACCAAGAATGATGCCACAATACGAAGATAAGATGATCAGCTTTAATCTTCTTCTCCTTTCGGCTTTTCCCGGTTAGGGGTCGCCACAGCGGATCATCTGTCCGCACACAGGATTGGCAGTGAAGTTTTACAGTGTCGAGTTGCCAGCCCGGCGCCCAACCTTCCATAGAAGGCACACACACACTCACACCTAGGGCCAATTTAGAGTGTCCAATCCACCTACTGCATGTCTTTGGGATGTGGGAGGAAACCGGAGCACCCGGAGAAAACCCACGCGACCACAGGGAGGACATGCAAACTCCACACAGAAGGCACCCCAGCCGAGGATCGAACCGGAGAACCTCTTGCTGTGAGGCGACAACTTTAATAATTGGCTTAAACTCTGGTGTCATTCAAAGGGGATCCACTGTCTGTCTGCCTGGGATGATATGCTGGACAAGCCACGCTGCTTCGCAAGGGACAGCTTGCACCTGTCACCCCTGGGCTTCCGGATATTGGCAAAGGCTCTTGCCACCCCTATAGTGCCTTTTTTAGGCAAGGCTCAAATTCTAAACCTACCACCCTAGAACACAAAAAGGAAAAACTAAGGGTAATGCTGCTCAATGCCAGAAGTCTCAACCTCAAGATGCACGCACTCGAGGCCCTTCTCAGTATGGAGAACATCGATGTCTGTGCTGTGACTGAAACCTGGTTCAAGGCTCCTGAGAGCACCCCAGCACTATCAGGTTTTACCTCATACCATGCGTTCTGGCCCCAAAATCCGGACAACACCAAGAAAGGAGGGGGGGGTGTCCATATTCATCAAGGACACCCATAACTCAATGTTGGTGGCAACGCACGATGCATCGGAGACCATCCAGGTGCAATTAACCATAGGCAAAACTGCTCTGCAATTTGTAGCATGTTACAGGCCACCCTCTCAAACTCAGGAAACTCACATAGCCTTCCTGAAAACACTGGAGGGGATAAATGTATCTCCAAACACCATCATACTAGGTGACTTCAACTACCCTAATATAGACTGGGATCACTACTCAAGCCCAAACACTCTAGCCCAAAGATTCCTGGAGTTCATAAACTCAAATGCCATGGAACAACTAGTCACCATCCCCACAAGAGGTGAAAACATACTTGACCTCATCATCACGAACATGGGATCACAATGTTCAACACCGAAGTATACCCCTCACTGGTGAGATCAGATCATAAACTAATCTCACTGGACGTCCTCATCCCAGCCCCACCTGAGATAAGACAGCACACAGTGAAGAACTTCTCAAAAGCCGACTTCACACTTCTAAAGACTAGAGTGGTCTCCTTTAAGGCCCCCGAGCCGGCGGTAAACATTACCCAAGCCACTGAATCACTTACAAACGCCTTCTACCAGCACCTACAGGACTGCATGGATCAGGCAATCCCAAACAAAACAAAGACTCTTTGTACCAAAGGCAAGCGTCCAGTCTGGTGGACCCCAGCCATAAACAAGCTCTACAACAAAAGGAGGAAGCTACTACAAGATAGAGCAAAATCCTTAAAAGGTAAGACACCCTTGATCACTATAAGTAAAAAACTAAGAGCGCTCATAAAACCATCCAAGGCAAATTTTGAGAGAAAAATCGCTAAGGACTCAAAAGACAATCATAAGGCCTTCTTTAGCTATGTTAGAAACCTAGGAGGAAACTCCCAGATATGCTCAGAATTAGTTCAAAATGATGTGAAAATTACTGAACCTACAGACATTGCCAATATACTGGCTGACAGGTTCAGTGCAAACTTCTCCCCCCCTCCCCCCCAAAAGGAGAGATATCTATACCAGAGGATTGTAGCCCCCCCAAACATCTCTAACGCCCAGGTGAGAACTGCTCTCTCTAAGGCGAAAAACACAGCATCCATGGGACCGGATGGTGTCCCCGGCTGTGTGCTCCACGAACTCAACGAGGAATTAAACCCGCATTTAGGACAGTTGTTTAATCTTAGCCTCACCTCAGGATACGTACCCACGGAGTGGCGCACGGCAACTGTGGTCCCACTTCACAAAGGCGGTGCCTCCACCGACCCTGGAAATTACCGTCCCATCAGCTTGACAAGCCTGATCTGCAAAGCCATGGAGAGGATCATAATGGAACTCATAAATAAAGACATAGGGAACTTGCAGACTTTGGATCCAACCCAGTTTGGCTTTGTCAAAGGCAGATCATGCCTTTTAAACTTGGTCGACTTTTTGAAACAGTCACCAAGGCCATTGATGAGGGAAAGGCAGTCCATACAGCCTACCTCGACCTGGCAAAGGCTTTCGACACAATACCCCACTCAGGTATCGTCGAAAAACTCATCAGCTTAAATGTAAACCCATACATCACAAGATGGGTTGCAAACTGGCTAAGTGACAGAACCCACAGGGTCAGAGTTGCTGGCGCCATGTCAGACTCAAAGCCTGTCACAAGTGGGGTCCCACAGGGCTCAGTCCTGGGCCCACTCTTGTTCGGCATCTACTTTTCTGAAGTACAAGCAAACACAGGAGGGTTATGGCTGACAAAGTTTGCAGATGACTGCAAACTGGGCGCCATAGTCGAAAACACATCTGACACAGATATCCTTCAGAAGGGTCTCACAGAAATGGATAACTGGTGCCAGAGCCATGGCCTAAAGTTAAACGCCAAGAAATGCATAGTCATACCCTTCGGGTAAAACAAGATTACCCCTAGCTACCATATAGGTGGCAATCCACTGAGCACAGAAGAAGTTATCAGAGATCTGGGGACTCAGGTTGACAGTAACCTATCATTTGACACTCACGTTGCTAAAGTAGTTAGGAAGACCTTCTACATTGCCCACCTGATCATGAAGGGATTCACATCTAGATCAAGGGAGGTCATCGTTCCCCTGTACTCATCATTCATCAGACCAATGATCGAGTACAATGCTCCATTCGGAATGTATCTGACCCGACACCTGCAGCAGCTGGAAAGGCCCCAAAAGTTCCTCACCAAAAGGATAAAGGGTCTCAAAAATATGTCTTATGCTGCCCGACTGAAAGAACTTCAGCTCTATTCAGTCGCTTACCGCCTGCTCAGAGGTGACCTGTGCCTGACATACAAGGCCATGTCAAACCCAGATTTGATGAACATGCTTCACCTCAAAAAATCTAGATCCCTCAGAACTACAAGGGCGGGAGACTTAAACCTTGACACGGTCATTAATAGGACATGCTGGAGGGACAGATTCATCACCCAAAGACTTCCTATGCTGTGGAACAAAATCCCGGTACATGTGAGGCAGAGCACCTCGCTGGCCATGTTCAAGAGAAATCTTGACCAATGGATGGGAGATCGCAGATATACCCCAGGGATTACCTCAGTGTCTCTGCTTGACAGAGGCACAGCAAAACAATGGGCATAGTTTTCTTCAAACTAAAGGGGTGGCGAAAGCCACAAAAACTCTGGGCTGGGCTTATAAATGCCCTTGGGCAGATAGCCTAGTACGAACCTATGAACCTATCATCCCCTTTGTGTCTGTCCACCATCTGTATATGTCCGTTTCCTCTTTCACTTGTCAGCCCCAGCATAATGTCCCTGTCTATTCGGTCTTTATATCTGCATGCTAAAAATCTTTAACTCTTTTCTAACCCTCTTTTCTATACACCCTGCCATTCTTCCTTTCTGAACTTCACTATATATATATGAAAAATGGGGGTCCATCCCTTACAAAAATAATAAATTACCCATCCTCTTTCTTTTCCTCCAGCACAACGCTCTTTAATGTGTTCCTTTTGTGGTTCCATTCTTTACTTGCTCTCCTTTTTCTGAGTGTCCTATCTTCCCCTTTCCAAATTTATAAAAGTCAGAACAGAATATTCACATATAGCCATCTTCAGAGAGTGTTTGAGTCTTCAAGTTTTGATAAACTGCTAGACAGTGGAGCTGAGCTACGACCAAGACAAGCTCTTGCGGAACATCCTTGTGAGACTCAAGCAGCTCAATGCTTGCTGCCAGATGTCAAAATTAGACAGCAGCATTCAGGAATTTACTTACACATGAAGTGTGTGTACAACAGTTGGGACATTTCTGCTCATAGCAAAATTAGTCCCATGTCAGTTTACACAAATTGTGATATGGGCAGCTTTACCGGGCATTCCTTGGAAGCCTGAGAATGTCAAAAAACAGTGCCACTCAGACACAATTTTGTTTTTCACATACAGGCATAGTGGTGTTACTCTCAGATTCACTTTATGCATTTGTAAAGTGTGGGACTGTGAATACCACCCTATATTTCTAGTACTACGGCAGAACTTTTGTTGTAGTTTTTTTACTGTCTTGTATCATTTAGCAAAGTGGTCTGATATTTTACAGACCACATACTTATTGTCTTTGGCAAGGCCATCAAAATTTTGTAAGGATATATTCTACACAAAGTTACAAGTTGAATAATTAACCTTTTAATTTGTGAGTCTAATACATACAGAATTAATGGCTTGCCTGTAAGGTCTGGGTTTTTAACTATAACACTTAAGCCAATATTATATTTTGTTCTTCTAACATTCATCCACAGTGTAAATATTTATATACCTCAAAAGGTTCTCTTAAAGCCTTCCTGCTTAATTTGGTGAGACATAATTCTATATGGGTGACTGGATTTTGGTGTTACATCCTACAAACTTTACCTCTACTGGCACACTTCCAAACTCCCTAAGTGATTACCTTCCCACGTTTGCCATTAGAGCCAAAGCACACATACCAAAAACACACACTCTAAAATCTGTCCACAACCTAACTAATTTTACTAAAGGCAAAGTCAATTAACTACTTCACAAAATAAATTGGTCGCCATTAAAACACCCCCCCCCCCAGATGAAGATGTGCACAGCTTCAAAACCTTGACATTTTGGTTCCAGTACACACAAAAAGAGTTGGAAAGATTCTGCCCCTTGACTAACCAGGGCATGTAAAAATCTAATGAAAAAAGGATAAAGTCTGGGGTCCCTGGAAAAGAAGCAGATCTAATACTTAAACCACATAATCAAGAAAAAAAAAACATGTTGTCAAAAATAAACAATTATACTATACCCACCTACAACAGCAGCACAAAACTAACTCCCAAAAATTCTGGCCTTCAATCTCAACCCTACTTAACCCTAGTTCAAAGATCTCTGCCTTCAATTAATGCTCCTCCTTCTCAAATAGCCAAAGACTAACATTTACTTTATATGATCCATAGCTGATCTGATCCCTAATACCCCCAACTCCAGCCCCTCCTCCTCTTCCTCCTCAACTACCCTTAACAGTGCCCCTTCAGCTACTCCTGACCTTCTCCACCTTAACAGCCCGAAACCCCTTTCTGATAACTCAATCACTTTCTCCTTACAACTTATACCTACAAGCCTCATAAAAAGACTTCTGTAGAAACTCAAACCCTGCTCTACCTCTGCATACAACCTCACTCCCAAATACCTAAAATTAGCTGCCAAATCCATTGCATATCCAATCAGCATCTTACTTAATAGATCCATTTTGAATCTTTAGTGCCAAGCATTTGGAAAATGTCCCATATCATTCATATTCACAAAGGGGGAACTCCACTGACTGACCTACTTCTGACACAGCCATTCTATTTCCCATCTCCAAAATATTAGAAAAATGTATTCAGCAATCAACAACTAATGAAATATTTACTGCAAAATAATCTTCTTACACATACCCAACATGATTTCCATCCAGGCCACAGTACAACCATAGCCCTCCTATCCTTTAATGAATCTATAAAGAGAGCTAGAGACACAGGTACCTTTGCATCTGCTATATTTCTCGACCTTTCTCAGATACGGTCTCTCATTCCATACTCCTGGACAAGCTCTCTAACTTAAGCCTTACCTCCCCCACCCTATAATGGTTCCACGGTTACCTACATGAATGAAAATAAGCCATAAAGTGGTTACATGAAATCTCTCCCTTTCTACATAACCTCACTGGAGTCACACAAGGCTCTATCCTTGGTCCCTTGATATTCAAGATATTCAATATATTTACAAACGACCTATGCACTGCTTCATCCATTGGAACACTCATACAATATGTAGATGACTCCACTATTACCTGCACTTTTCCTACACTTCCTCAACTTCTCACCATCACACATCCTGACTTACTAACTGTCAGCTATTCCTAAACTCTAAAAAAAAAAAAAAAAAAACTAAACTCCTTCTCTTCCTACCAACAAATCACTCTATTGACATTTAAAACAATTCAAAATGCACTTGGCTGACAATACCATTGTTGAAATAGTCTACCACACTAACTTGCTAGGTGTTATGATACCTGACCAATTAAAGTTCGATCCTCATGTCCAACAAAATATGAAAACCCACCAGAAACTTGACATCCTCTACAGAAACAAACACTCCCTGAACTCCTGAACCAAAATCACTCCTGCTAAAACTTTCCTTCCACCCTCCCGTCTATATGGTGTCTCTATTCTTCCTAACCTTCATATCTCCATTAGATCCAAAATATAGCAGTTCTACAGCAAAGTGGCAACGTTTGCCTCCAACTTAAAAACCAGCACACATCACTGTAGGCCATTACAAATGCTAAACTGAATAAAATTCCCCAATCACCTCTATGTCCAACTCATAACGCTTCACAACATGATCTATAAACCCCTAGCTTGCCCAGCTCTGAACAACATAATTAAATCTTACGACCCCAACAGAACCCTTAGGTGATAAGATAAAAACTACTCATTTTCTCCAAAGTCTCTAAAATACCAGGACAAAGCCTATACTCTCACACTGCTGTTAAACTGTGGAACTCGCTACCACTATCTACCAGCAGTATTCCTGCTCTACTAGCTTTCAAAACTTCTCTAAAATAGCATCTAAACAATTCTTGGCTGTGCCCATGCTCTGCCCCTGGCTAATCTTGCCTCCACTTTCCCGCTCACTCTTTCTATCCATTCTCACATCCATCTTTCTCTCCTCTTCTTTTACTCCAACTAGCACTACCTAAGATTAGCTAAATGTCCTCTAATATTCCCACTTCTAGTAATCTGCCCTCTTCTCATGACTATGCCTTTTCCATCTCTCAACAAAGTGGTTAATACCTCAATTCCACATTAAAAATGAACAAAAATTTTAACTACTGACTAGATCATAGAAATTGATAGAATGCACTATGCTGATATCCTAAGGCTATGTTGGATAATATGTATTAAATGTATATATGTTGCTTTCCTTTAGAGATGTTAAAATACTGAGTTGTCTGCCTCATTACATGTATCTGTAACAATTTATTTTGTATATCACTGTATTCAGTGCTATTTGCTTGTACATAAAAGTCTGTAACTTGCAGCTTTTCTACCTGGACCTTTACCCAGATGGACCATCCCAGTAAACAAATGACAAATAAATAAATACATATAACTGAGATTTTATTTCTTCATCAATGTAAAAATAAAAAAATTGAAATTCCTTGCTAGCATTTTTACCTTGTATATCATTAATTGTATAGTCCCAAGTAATATTTCTGAAAACATATACTTCATATTATAATTTAGGTGAGAAGAACTTATTCAATGTTATTTTTATATCTCCGTATTTAGCACCTCCAGAGACTAATGTGATATATCTATCATTAACTTTTCTCTCTTAAAAGTAATCATAATACTTTCAATCCAGCATAATTTGTAATAATCACTGCCACAAAGAGCATTATTAATTAAGTCCACTCTGATAACTGCATATAAATTAAAAGTAGGGGAGGACAACTTGATATAATCCTACTGAGATTTTCAGTACTTGTAAAACTTTCAGCAGAGATGTTTCTTTGAAAAAAAAACTTTTTTTCTGACATTACGTCTTTGACATTGCCTACTATAATATGTCAGTTACTTTGATTCTCTGACACTGCTACTTTTTTATATTAAGATTTATTTACAGAGACTTCCAAGACGGCTGCACACCAATGAACAGCTTGACTTCAGCTCTCCCAGTGTGAAAACTGAAACTGAGAAACTGCTGTCAGAGATAAATGTCACATTGAGTAAAATTCAGTTAATGGCTAGTAAGTACACTGACTGGATGCCTGCAAAGAAGAAACTAAGAGAACCTGAAAGAAAATCAACTAGAAAAGATGAAGAGAAAATACTGAATGGGAAGAATCTTGCAGCTGTGCAGCAAAATGCAGTTCAAGCTCCAGCTTTGGTGCAAGACATAACTTCCTGTAATCTAGAGGAATAAAATAAGTCAAATGTACTCAGAACTGATTAAATTAAGCAAAACACTGAAGGAGTATATCGACTCAAATAACAAAAGGCTGGAAAATGGAAGAAGCTTTAAACAAATATTCAGATGAGCTGATAAAACTGCAAAAATCTGAGGATGAAATGAAGAAAAGGTTGGCTGACTATGAAGCTGCTCAAGAAGAGATGTTTCAAAAAAGTAGAATTAGAGGGCAGAGCACGTAGGGAAAATCTGAGGCTTCCTGTTGTAGCAGAGAAACTAGAAGTATCAGACTGTATTAATTTTATGAGGGCACAAATAAGTGACTGAACTGGTATTCCACAGCAGGAACTGTTAATTGAAAGGGTATATAATGTATAACTCCTAAAAATGGCTACAAGAAAGCAGCAAAGACCTTTATTAGTAAAGATGCCATCTTACCAGCAGAAAGAGTTAATCATGGCAAAACTGTTGCAAAAGGACAAAGTATTAAAAGTTGGAGACAGTACAGTGCTTGTGAAAAATGATTATTCAATGTATACAGGGCAGAAGAGAAACAAATTGAATTCAGTAATCGGGGAATGTCGAGACGCAGGTGTGAGATTCAAGTTGCTGCATCCAGCTGTCTTCAGAATATTTTCTCCTGGAGGATCAAGGTCATTCTTTGATGCAGAACAGGCTAAGGAGGGAATGCAAAAGTTTATCCAACAGAAAATGAGCCATCAAGCAGAAAGGGACTCTGCTCCTAATTTTTCTAATAATAAAGCAAATGGAGAGACATTGCCAGTGAAACCTTTCCTACTGTTTCAAAAGAAATTGCTTGAGAGACAGAGAAAAACACAGGAGATCCCCAGATAAACTGGAAGCAGTGCAGAACTGAACCATAATCTGGAGCTGGGAGATGGAGATGAACAGGAAGACAACCAGTAACATGGAAATTAGATAACAAATGTGACACTGCAAACCATCAAACACATTTGTGAAATAGGGCTGTATAAGAATAAGTGGAAAAAGTGGACTTTTGTTGACTTTGTTAAACTTATATGGAAATGAAAGGCACCAGCCTCACTTCATGTCATTAATGCTGGGAAGGACTTGGTGGAGGGGGTGGAGGATAAAGGTAACTGTAAGTAAAACAATGTTTTTGTTCTTAACGTTATTTCTATGAAACATTTTACAATACAAACTGCATATTTCATAGACAAGTATTTTCAGTTGTTCTTGTATGTGATGACATTATTAAAAATAATCTCTTCTTTTTCTTTCTTCTTTGTTGGTATTAAGTGCAAAAAGAGAAGAAAAGCTTGACAAAAGCATGTTTAAGTTAATAGACTGTAATCTTGACTTGTTGAGGTGGATGTAAAAGTAGACAGATCATACATATGTATAGCTGATATGTTTTCTCTTACTTCTTCATAGTCGAATGTCTGGATTAAGACTTCCTTAGCTAAGTCCAATAACAAATTTTAACTGGAAACAAGTAAATATGAGAACACTGAATATAATGAAAAGTTTTCCTTTACCAATAAATGTTTCACCTTGTCTTTCAGGCTGCAATACAGGACTTCATTTGCCTTTTTTCACTTGCTCACTTAATGGTATATCTGATGAAGTCTTTGATGTGACAGGACGAAAATGCAGTGTGCAATATAAGCGTTGGTTTATATTAAAGAGAGCAACCTTTGGACTTTATGGTGTGGCATTTTTCTTCAGGAATTGGGTGTCAGTATGCTTTTGTCGTTTGGATTAGAATTTTGGTTTGCACACTTTCCTGGTTTGCTTTGGAAGATAGAAAGTACTGCATACATTATAGCCAGTGAGTGGGACAAAATGAAAGTGGAGTTTAAAAATAGTGTAGAAATAGATCTGGTTAAGAAGAAATAAGAACTATTTAGAGGGGCTGAGAAAGGTTAGAGTATTGAAAAATAAGAGGAATCTCAGAACAAGGGGAGACGCAATTACAGAATGCTAACAGGGAGTACCTGGAAAATAGGCAAGTGTTTAGAAATATCGCTGTTAAGCAACTGTTAATTCCAGAGCACAAACACGTTTGGCACAACAACTTCGGGAATAGAAAGTAGAAATGGTTGTTGCCAAACCTAGGGAGCCTATAAAAAGAAAAAATAACCACAGATCCTGTAGAGGTATCAGAGATATTTTGGAAATTTTATGAAAATTTGCATAAAGAAGTGGGGAAGTCAAGAAAAAGCACAAATGGAAACATTTATCGAAGACTTAAATATGCCATGGTGAGAGATAGATGAGGTTCAACAATTAACAGTTAAGATGGGAGGAGATGAGATAAGGATGATGATATATAACTAACCTACAGGAAAGTCTCCAGGAACAAATGGTATTCCAATGGAAGTTTGGAAGTTAGGGGGAAAGAAAGTGATAACAATCTGGAAGACTTCATTTAACAGTATCTTAAAAGGAGGGGAGGTACCAACATCCTGGAAAAAGCTGTGTTGGCAGTAATACCTGATCTCAAAGATAAACCATGATTATAAAGTGTTTATGTCTATAATGGCTAAAAGAATGGCAAAGATGATCTCTTTCTTCCTGGATGCCAAGATTGATAGAGATGGACCAATGTGGTTTTGTGAAGCGGAGGCAAACATTTGTCAATATTAACAAAACGATGATGATCCAGAGTGAAGCAGACTTTAAGAAAATACCACTGGTGGATCTTAATGCAGAGAAAGCATTTGACACAGTAAGCTGGGATTTTATGAGTAGGGAAATGGAAGCATTTGCATTTCCTGATACAATAAGGTTAATTGAAAGGCTGTATGCGACAGGCAAAAATCAAAGTGTGAGTGCATCTCTCTGATAAGTTGTGTCTGAAAAGTGGAAGCAGGCAGGGTGTCCTCTTTCCCCATTGTTATTAAAATTGCATTATATTTAAAACCACTAGGAAAGAAAATAAGGTACTCAGAAATTCAAGAATATAACTGGTATGGTGTTCAAGAAAATCTGGCATTATTTGCAGGTAATATATATTTGCATCTGATGGAACTACAAAAGGACATCTCTGTGTTGTGTAATCTTCTGAGATAGTTATGTTTTTTGGGGGATAGAACATTAATGAAGATAAAACAAGAGCTACAGCTATAAACTACGCTTCCACACATAAATGGGTCCAGCAATGCCCGTATTTATGAGAATATGATAAAATTAAGTATTTAGGAGTAAGGATTAAAAAGGATTCACTTATGGCAGCTAAAAACTGAGAAACTGGAAGCTCTTGCCTATGAATGTGTATATGAAGATACAAGCAGAAAAAATATTTTAGTCTCTTTAGTTTTCTATAAAGGTCAGGCATATTTTTACCTACCAGAAGACAAGTTGCAGATTGTAATTAATAAAAAGTTGAAGGATTTTATCTAGGATGGGAACATGACAACAGTCAAGTGGGATAAGTTGATCCTCCCAATAGAACAAGGAGATTTAGGATTACCTGATTTGAATGGATATTTCAGAACTACACAGTTAAGGCTCTTACACATAACACAAACAGAACACTACATTTCAAAGTAGAAAGGGATGATGATGACGCAGGGGGGTAAATTTAAGAAATGAGGAAAGAATGAGATTTTGGATTCAGATCATTAAAAACAAGAATAACAGTCATACAGAATAATATATTCAGAAAGTATACTAGGAACTAAGCCAAAAGAGGAATGGAGAAAAGAGATTCTGCCAATAGGGATAACTGTAATTACAAGTAAAGAGAATAGCCAAGATGGGGCTGGAAGTTACCAGAGGAAGCTGGCACACCAACCAGGGTACTAGGAACAAATAATTAGAAAAGGAAAGGTAAAATAATGGGAACAGGCCAAGAAGACATTTGGACTGCAGGCTAGTGACTACCTTCCCTATCAGAAATTGATATCGGAACTGACAAAGGTAAAAGGATACGGAATCCTAAATGAAAGGCCTGCACTAGTTGAGTTTTTAATTGAATCTAGAGCAGCAGCTATGGTTTACAAAGGGATAATTAGTATGGCATATAAAATATTGCACAATAAGTATAGAAATAAATCAGAAGAGATCAGAAAAGATTTGGAAGAGAGATTAGATTTACAATTCACAAAGAAACAATGGAAGGGCATATGTATGACTTCCAAATATGCAAGAAAGTCTAAAGAATTGAGGATTTTTGCCGGAAAGTGTTTGCACAGATACTTTTATACCCCAAGCAGACTCCAAAGAATTCTTCTTTAGGTAGCTGGCAAATGTTAGGAGTGTGAAGGGGAAGAAAGAAGTAAGTGAAAACATACTTTTGGGGAGTGTAAAGAGTTGGCAGACTTTAAAAATTCCCTTTAGAGTACTGTGTCAGGAAAACTGGGTGAGTGAATGAGTGTAACCAATAGAATGATTTTTTGAGGTGGAATGAAGGATCTGAATTGCCTAGACACAGTAAGGCCTTGTTAAGTTTAATTCTGATGGCTACCAAAAAGCAATGACTAGAAAATAAAAATAAAAATCTCAACCAGTTACACTTGAAGTAATGAATTCAGTAAAGAGTCAATTATCCAAATGTCGATTACCTGAAATGTCAATTTTCCAAACACAGCCTTCCAAAGTTTTCAGGTAAGAAAAATCATAAAGTCTGAATATATAAACATTACATGCATTTGTTTGTGTTTTTTTTTTTTTTTGAGCTTGTAATACAATATACTGTGCCATTTTGTACATACAGTAAATTTGTTTTATTTTTCTTGTTTAATGTTCATCAAAAATATTTTTTAGAATTTTTTTTATCTGGTTCAGTTATGTGTTTGAGTATCTGAACAGTCTGATTATCTGAACTGCCCTAGGTCCCAATTAGTAGTTTGGATAATCGACTCTCTACTCTATTGTAACAGATATAAAAGAACAGGAAATGGGTTCTTTAGAAAAGAGTAGGGGTAAATTACACAAAAAAATGGAAATTGTGGGAACAATACATGCAGGAAATGTTTTGGAGGAGTGAAGTTTGAGAAGGCAGGAATTAACTTATGTATTGTTGCTTAGATTATACATCACTTATATTGTTATATATCCTGTAATACTTGTAAATGTGAATTTGTTAATATGGTTTGATTACATATCATAGCTCTCAACCTTCCATTGCAAACATGTGGAACACTGGCTCTCATAATGTGGAACTAATGGGCAAAATGTGCAACACTTACTAACAACTTCAACTAGGAAGATCGCAAGATGGTTAAAATGTGCTACTTTATAGTTTTAAAAAAATATTTTGATAAATTACTGTGATTCACCATTTACCATGGATATCAATTAAAAACATTCTTAACATTGAATGTGTGACAGACACTTTCAATGTGGAACTTTGAGGAACACAGGCTTTATAAAACCCAAAATGAGGAACATTCCTCGTAATGAGGTACACTTGAGAGGTATTGCTTTTATACAAATCTAGGTTTGCCAGTGCCACAAGTGATAATCAAATAAAACTGTTTAAAAAAAGATTTATTTACAGACTCCTCAAATAACACAACTAGAAATCTGAAAACAGTTACTTTGTTGTTGGTAGTCCTTTCATTTGTTGCTTTGTATGTTTCTCTTAATCTAATACTGCAGACCAAAATTCCAGTGGGATAGGGAGGTGTGACCTGTTTTAAGCAATGCACCATATATAACCGACAGAGTGACTATTGTATTTTAACAGCCAAATCAGTATTATTTTTCCCACTGCATAACTTTGGGATGAAAACAAATATTTGTGTAAAAATCAATCCCAACATGAAGTAAAAACTGTAGAATATAATAAGCATGGGGCAAAAAAACGCACATTTCAGTCCATATCCAGAGACGAAGGAGTGAAACTGAGGAAGTATAAGAACACTTGAAGCGCAGGTCCTCATACCAGCGGGGCAGTAACAAGGAAAAGTTGTTAAGAATGAGCGTAGACTTTTTTTCTCAAAAGGAATGAGAGAATAAACTACGAATACATTTGCTCAGACCATCGTACGATTACACATTGTCTGTTTGACCAGCATTTAACTAGATGCCTAATTTGTTACTTGTTTTCACTTTGCTTAGTGTACATTCCTGCGCTGTAAACTGTTACCAACAATCTTTTCCAAGCGGTACAATCTGTTGGTCACGCAGACTGTAACTGCATAACGTGTGGCACCTGATCATCAAAATGAAGCGATGTCCTAAAGAAGCATGGCATTTGAAAGGCACTACTCTGTGTGTAGGTATGACCAGCAGGCATGCAAACTTTTGACCTTGCTGCTTTAATCCACGCAGCAGTTGGACACTAATGGCACGACCAGCTGACAAAAATTCATGAAGAAATAACCAAGGTGGGGATCTAAAACAGTTCCTTTCGCAAACAGAGACATGAAACAAAGTAACTACTGGGGGAGGGTAACACAGTCCCTGCACTGCGACGGAGCCGATAACTGCTCATTGCTATTACCACATTATTCCTTCTCTTTAATTACCTGTGAAAAGAAATTGCGGATTTGTCCACTTTCCCTTGTCGGTTCGAACAATTCACTGCCGCACAACAAATCACCATCTTTGTGTCACCACCTTAGTACCGGAACACCCAACAATAATAAATAATAATGATGCAATTTTAATGTCATTAAAAGAAAACTAGATGGCCGTACAACAAAATGGCCGATCCAATTTGCTTCAACATGCTGTTTCCATCATATTGGCGTGTCAGTGCCGTAAAACAATATGGCAGCGGCCATATAATTAATAGGATTTGCGCCAGTTGACCTCTGCAGAATCAGACTGGCATAAAGTGGAAATGCAGATGTTGTCAGTCACATGATACAGTTTGGATTTCTTTTAAGAGATGTCTGTTGTACTTTAATTACGCATCTTATCAAGATGGTATCCTCTGTAGTTCCACACCATAGTTTTAGTCGCATGAAACCGGAAATACTTTCTGAATCCATGACATTTATGTTCTTTGTATTCACAACTGTTGCAAACTAAAAATGTTAACAACAGTCTTATATTTTAATGTATTGATTATCGACATAGTTACAGTGAGGGAAGTCGCTTTTCAACAACCGAGTTCATCAGTTTGCATTTTGCATCAGACTTTGGTCCTGTCATTGCTAGTTAGCAATTTTGTAAAAACGTACTAAGAACCACAGTCTGCAAACAATGGCAAAAAAAAAAAAAAAAAAAAAAAAAAACATAGTAAACGCCTTATTCTTCAGATATGCAATTATGTAAATACCGTTATTCACTCAGCTCAGATATTCTAATTTCTACTATTTGCAATCCGGCAAAAGTCCCCAAATTTGGATTTATAGAACTGATACTTTTCACTTAGAAAGTCAATAGCTCAAGATTTGTTTTAATACACATTTATGAATAATTCAGAACAAGAATCCAACTTTGATATATTTAATTACTTAAGCTGATTCTGCAACATGTACTGTAATCGGTGTAGCCAGGCATACTCTTAGTACGCAACTGACTATATTTCGATTAAAATGTCTGGTTACACACTGCTGACCGTACCTCTGAACCTCGTAGCGCAATAAATTGGAGAAAGCCTAAACTAATGGGACAGAGAGTTTAAATACTGGCCTTATAAACTAACTTAGAAAATTGGCAGAATAGCACGTTTTGTGTTGGTATGCATTTTCTGAAATATATTAAGTTTGAACGTTAAATGTATGTCGTAATTTAGTGACATAAATCTTCATTGATTTGCCAGAAAAACACACACACATTTATGAAGAATAGACCAACAATATGAGCCAAAAATCTGGACAGTTGAGAATTATTTCCCTAACCTTCGACTATAGCATTCCGTACTACAATATAATGCAATTATTTACTCACTCCGTCCAGTAATGTGACACTAGCGGACGTGTTAGCCCCTCCCCTTTTTGGAATTGGAATACGACTGGGGCCATTGGTGAGCGTCTTTGCCGGTTCCCTGACAAGCACTGCCTCTTGCTCCTCATTGTGTCAGCCCAGGGTGACAGTGTGGATGTGGAAGCTTGAAAGCTTGGGGGTTTTGAAAAGAATCTACTGTACACACATTAGCGGGGATGGACGCAGGTAGGCAAGCTGTGGCTAGAATGAGTCTGTTTTATTTCTTAGTCTTAAATATTTTAGCGTGGCAATAGATATGGTGCCCCTATAGCAGCCGAGTGGTATATATACACGTCTTTGTGTACGGTAGAACAGAGGGCCCAGCTGTTCATCAGATGTAAACACATTTGTTTCTGTAGGGAGTGCAGCTTCCTAGTGTCTCTTTTGCGTGCCGCATTTGTCTCAGCATTTAATCTAAAAGTATACTCGTGGACCGCAAGGTGACCAGACGTCGTGGATATGAGATAGATATTTACAGGACATGAAAAACATTGTAGGGGCGAGACATCTGCCTGGATTAGGGTGGTTATTTGAAGTAGTAATAATACACCTAGATATTTGAAATGCATATTTTCCTGCCCCAAGTTCTGCGTTTGACAGAAGTGTTCTAGAAAAGGTTAGGAAACTGCATTACGGGATTTTAAACTCTATGATGAGTTTAAATATCTTGTTTAGTGTACAGAAACACTGGGCGTCACGTAGTGGGAAGTCTGAGGCAAGACATGTTGGACCTGTAACAAGAGATAGTATTCTTTTTACTGAAAACAGTTTCTTGCAAAAGACAGCCGTTGTTGTCCTCCTTCAGCTTCTTGTTGAAGAACTTTGAGCTGCATGACTAATTTTGACCTCTTCTTTCAGGATAATCACAATGTTTGTTTGCTCTAAAATGCTCCTGAACATGCCCGATTGTGTTAAATGTAACTCGGGGTATTAATAGCTGTTTGAATTTTGTTTAGATGTACAGAAGTCGCAGTGTAAGAGAAAGGTAACTTCTGTGTCCTATAAAGACAACAAAAACGGCAGTATTTTATATTTAAAGGTAGATATTTTGAAATGCAGTGACTGTTCATTGGTATAGCATAAAATTAAGTATAACAATTTTATAAGGCATTGGTTTGGTTGTTCATGGAATACTGCCTTGTAGAATTATTGTATATTTCACCACATATCACCCTTAAACATATATTTTCATAACTTCCACTCTGCTTATTGTCCCATTTCACATATTGCACCTGTTAACTCCTCATTCCCCCAAACTTTATTCTATTTATTTATTTATTTATTTTACATTTGTTGACCGGACTAGTCTAGCTGGATATATATCCATTTTCAGTAGAGGCCCGGGGAAAAAAGCTCCACACAGATGTACAAAAGTATAAAAAAAATATATTGTTACATGGTAAATATAGGATTAATAAACCAAATAAAACGGGTAGTTATTACATTTCAGAGATCAAAGCACTTAAAAGTAACAGTGAACATAATATTGCTTAAGAAAGCTAAAACAGATATAATACAGCAAGTGTTATGTACAATAGTTCACATCAGGTTGAAGGATTTAAGCAATAAGTTGATTAGAGTTTAAATAGTGTCAGTCTTAATTACAAGACCAAGTATTTAAATATTTGGAAGTTTGGTTAGAAGAGGAAGAAACAGGGGTGAAGATGGTTGTTAGTCAGAGTTACTACAAGGGCATAGCCAGTGCATTTTGAGGTGTTTTTTAAGTTTTTGTTTAAAGAGTGGCAAGGATGTAATTAGTGTTAGTTCATTGGGTAACAGGTTCCAGTTTTTTCCTGCTGTGTTAGTAAACAGAGAGTCACCAGCTGTTAAGCTAGCAAGGAGTTTGCTAGAAGAACGTAAGGAGTTCAGATTATTATATGGGATTAAGAGTTTTGAGAGTATAGGGGTATTATTGGGTTGGTGAAATATTTTGTGGGCAATTGTGAGTTGGGGGATTATCAGATGGTTTTGGAATTCCAGCCAGTCTAGTTGCCTAAGATTAGAGCAGTGGTGAGTTCTGAAGGGATTGCCAGTAGCGAATCTGGCAATATTATTGTAGGAAGTTGCTAATTTGTTGAGGTTAGTTTTCTTAAGGTTGGTAAATATAGGTGAGGCATACAGAAGGGTTGAGATTAGATGGGAGTGAGCGATCTTGGCTCTGGCTGTTGAGGTTAAAAAAGGTTTTATTCTTTATAAGGATCCTATTTTTCTGTTGACTATTTTAATGGTGTTGTTTATATGGTGATCAAATGAGAGATTATTATCAATGATTATTCCTAAAAGTTTGGTGGTAGAGTCAGGGGAAATTACAGTGCCATTATTTGAAGAGATTGAGAAGTCTAAGGGGGTGGACCTAGTAGTGGGTGTAAAGAGAAGGAGGTTTTTTTGGCATTAAGAAGGAGGCAACATTTGGTAAACCATGTTTCTACAGTGTTGAAAACATTTTGATTAAGAGAATATACTTCAGTTGGAGAGGTTGCTGAGCATATTAGTGTGGAGTCATCTGCATATTGAATACAGGTGGCTTGAGGAATTGCTACACGGATATCATTAATAAATAAAGAGAAAAGAAGTGGTCCAAGAATGGAGCCCTGAGGGACCCCAATGGTGACAGGTAAAAAGGAAGAAATTTGATTTTCCCAGAGAACTGCCTGTTGCCTATTGCTGAGGTATGATCTAAACCATTTAACGGCCAGAGAATCAAAGGAAAGAGATTCAAGAATATTGATTAGGAGGGTATGGTTAACCATGTCGAAAGCTTTAGAGAGGTCGATGAAGAGTGCAGATGAGAGTATGTTTTTGTTGCGGTTTCTGTTGATGGTATCTGTAAAGGATAGGAGGGCAGTAGTGGTATTATGTGATTGCCTAAAGCCATGTTGGCAGCTATGTATTAAATTATGCAGAGAGAGATGATGTAAAAGTTGTTGGTGAATGCATTTCTCCATAATTTTTGCTAAGGGTGATGAGAGCAATTGGCCGATAGAGTAATCGTTAAGTTCCCACTTTTATTTAAGGCGATAATATGGGAGATTTTCCAAATATCTGGGATGGTTCCTTCTTGGATTGTCCTATTTATAAATATAAATATAGGGTAGGCAATTACTTTGGCTGCTTTTTGGAGATATTTGGAAGGAAGTTCATCAGCAGATGGGAGTGCATGGCTTAAGTTTATGAACAAATTTATAGATGAGAGAAGTAGAGATGGGTTGTAGTTTGAAGTTAGAGGAATAGTGTGGCAAGTTGATGGGAAGGCTGGAGTTTTCAGAGATAAGTTGCCTAGCTAGAGATTGTATAGTCTCAGTGAAGAAAGAGTTAAAGGTATTGGCAGTTTGATGGGGGAGTATTTGGATCTGCATCAAGTGGGGTGGGTGTTCGGGAGTTACCTGGTGAAAGTAGCTTATTTATGCAAGACCAGAACTTTTGAGGATTATTTTAATGAGTTTGTTGAAGTTTACAGTAGTAGTTTTTTTGTCTGTAAGTATTGCCTTTTTTGTACTATTTCTAAGCTGCCTAAACTGCCAAACTTTCTCTTCCAGTTCAATCCCCACCTATATTTTCAAACCTCAGTATCAACTAGTAGTAGCATTAATGTGAAGCAGCAGTACAGTGCTCACCTGTAGTTGCCACATTTACATTATCTTCAAAGATGAGTAATAGTCCTGCCCATTTTTAACCAGGTAGGCCCACAGTCCCTTTTCAGGAGTGACCATTTGCAATGTCTGGTTAAGCGACTTGTTTAAGTTAACACAGCAGGCAAGTGAGGACTGAGGAAATCAAACCCTGTCCCACAAGAGCTACCACCTGCAACCTTAACTCTCTGCTCCAGTCTGTAGCTACTTGTGTAAAATCCAGTTTGATATTGAGAATTGCAAAGGAATTTTGTTTAATAGTATTTGCACATAATATTTACACTGAACTTGAGTAATTATGTTTTTATGTATCATATATGCATCTCTAATTCTGCTTGTGTAGTATTTTTGTATAGTCAAACTTGCTTTGGTAACATAGAGTGTTGATAGACTGGAATTTTTCTGTTTGGAATGTCACATATTTTCATACATTCACATTGTTTATAAAATGCACATACATCTACACTGTTTATAAAATACACAAAGGCATGAGTTGTTTTTCCTTTGAGAAGTCACAAACAATGGGCAGTCACCCATTTCGACACTACCCTCCAAGCAAAATTTAGATAAGTCCTAAAATGTTCTTTAGATGGTCAAGGTTGTGCTGTACTGCACCACCCAGTGTAAGTGCACCCCTGCTGATGCAGATGAAGGTTGTGAAACTTAGAATGAATGCATCTTAATTTTTTTAATATCTTTATTAAATCAGATTTTAAATTGTGGTGTGGGCATATACTATTATTTTTTTCTTCTCTCTTAATGCAACATTTTTTTTCATGCAGAACACGTGTTTTCTTTTTTGCAATTATCATTCAGTCCAGCATTACAAACATTACTCACTTTCTGATTTCCCTTAAATTTCCCTTCTGCTGAATTTTGTTCTACACGTGTTATTCCCATAAATTCCATTTATTTCTTTAATAGGCTCCTTCCCCTTTCTAAAGATTTCATCTCCATATTTCCTTTATAATTTTCAGTACTTCACCTTCATTTGTTTTAGCTTTTGAGTTCCATATCCTAGTAATTGCCTTTTTTGATAAACAATAGCATTAAACCCAGAAAGGCCTTACTATGTCGAGGCAATTCAGATCCTATGTCCAAGCATAAAAAAATTCTGTCCTTGGTTGTAACCATTTGCACTCCAATATTTCTGGCAAAGTACTCTGCAGAATATTTCTAACATCTGCCCAGTCTTTGCATTCCCAAGAAAATGTTCCCAGTTACCTGTCTCTTTCTCATCACACCTTCAGCAATTGCTGTCTTCCTGAAGAAAAAATGTCTGAAGTTTGAGCATTTTCCAAAATGTTGACATAGATCATACTTGCATAAAGTTGATGTGCAGAGTTTTTAAATAAGTTTAAATATATTAATAGTTTGCTTTAAGCTAGTATTGTGACTTGTAATTGTTGATTTAATTGTTCGTAGCTACAACCTGTCCAATAACCAAGTCTTACTTCTGTAGCAGTTAGTACTGTTTATAGGTAGTTTAGTTTAATGTTTTATTTCACCATCACCAAAACACCCTCTCTAACTCATGTTATTTTTGACATTCGTAATAAACTACTGGTGAGACACATTCACTTTTATATCTTTTGTTGGTCTTTCTTGATAAGAAATTTGACTAGACCATTATTTTATTGTCAAATGTTTTTTAATGTTACTGTCAATCTTGATGTATTCTGTAATGTTTTCTAATGTAAGAATGTTTTTATTGATTTTTGAATGACTGACGAGTTACTGTAACACATGGGGAAAATGACACTAATATGGCCTAGAAATGCGCAAGATCCAGAGTGAATTAAAAGGGTCCTGCTGGAAGAAGTACTGGTGGTGATGTAGCAGTAGTTTCAATTACATGTATTTACAGGACTAGAGCATGAGAGGAATAAAATCCATATACTTGATTCCTACAGGGAATTAAGATGCATGGTACCAGATAATGTGGATTCATTGGGAGCAGGGAGACCTGTATTTGAGAAGAGTTAAAGGACTGGTCTTGATAGCGGCAGTGGCTAAAGGTAGCAAGCGATTTGTGGCAAAGATTTGTATAAATGAGTATGGGTGGGTATCTGCATGGGATGTAGCCTCTGACAAAGAACTGGAAATATGTTGAGGAAAGAAGCAGGAGAACACATTGATACACTCCTGAATCCATTGGAGACAAACCTAGAAGTAACAGGTCAAATTAGATCCATTTCTGTTTCTGTAGAAGATGTTCATGCAGTGATTAAACAAGAGGTGGCAAGGCTTAAAGAGTAGATGAGATCCAGCTGGAAATATTTAAGGCACTTGATGTTGGGGTGTCATGGTTAACACGTCTTTTCAGTACTGTGAGACAGAAAAAGTAACCTGGGGTTGACGAACTGGAGCTGTGATCCCCATTTTAAGAGGGGGCAGGAAGAATGTTGACGTGTTTTTTTGACTGATCAGTGTAGGATGTGTTAATTTGGTATGAAAGTAGTGAGTTGTTATGGTTACATTAATGAGAGCTGTGGAGTGTTACTGATTTGGTTACCTAAAATCTGTCAGTTTGATTATATTATTTGAGAAGCAGGAGTGTTAAACAGTTGCTTAATTGACAACATGTGATTTATAACTGTTAAATGGAGTTGTTTTAGTGCATATAGTTACCCTTTCTGTAAGGTGGGTGAATACGAGTTTATTGGATCGAGAATTTTTAAAGGTGATGGCTAAACAAATATGGCAACTGATTGGATTTCCTGTAGTTAGCCTCAAGGATTGCAAAATTGTAGGTGTGATTACTCGGCTGTAATTACTGTGAGCCAATGTGTAACAAGAACAGCTGAAAATTTGGCATGTTGTTGTGTCTGGAGAAGCTAAGACTTTGTTAGTCATCTCTAAAATATTGTGTGTGTAGAAGTAGCCAGTTGGGCTGGCTAAATGTGCCGCATTTTGCTTCCGGATTTCCCCAGCAGTAAATGTGGAGGCCGTACCCGATGAATCCATCTCATGCTTTCACTATTGCTCTCTCGTTGAAAATACATTTGCATTTAGCTGTACCCAGGTTTTCAGTTTTCCCATATCAATATTTGTTCCAAATATTAAGTATTACTTGCTTTCCAACTACTGAATCATCTCCCTGTTGTGGGCCTATAATGAGTCTTCCAGAAGTTAACCTTACTCATGGTAATATTTTGTCTGTATAGTGCATTATCCCGACAGTGTATCCTAACATCCCCAATATGTTAGATCAGTTATTTCTCCTTTTTGATTATTATATTACTGTAAAAAAAAAAATTCTGTCCCTGAAGATCTTTTAATAACATTGTTTTCCAGTCCACCACATAATCTGCCTTGACTATGTTATCAAAGTGGAAAACGTATTATGCAATTTGGATCTGGGACCCCTAGAACTGCATCCTCTTTTGGAAGGGTTAACCTCTCCACGAAACCCTGCAATGATCTTGGGCACAAATTAAATCACTAATTTGCTTAGCTGACATGCTGTCAGGGGCAGAATAGGGATTGCTTCTGACACATATAGATGATATAGCACCGGGGCAATTTGGTCAGTTTGGACTTGGTGTAAGAAACTGTGCAAAAAGATCTCTATAAAGTCAGAAAATTATTACAGATTTGGGATAGCTGACTGTATGCAAAATGTATTATGGTGTTCATGTCCATAGACAGTGGTACTTCCAGGTTCTTTATTGACTGATGGCCCTTTATATATGGGTGTTAATTTAAAAAAATATGGATGGGTAGTAGTCATTTGCCAGGCAAGATGTTTGAGCTTCATACAATTTATAGCTCTGTAAGTCATCAAAGCCTTTCAGAGCTACCCATATCTGTTCAGTTTGCTGTTCAGGGTTCTCCAGATAAACTAACAAATCATCTGGTTATAGGGTGAGGGTGTTTCGGCTGTACTAGTGTAACCACCCCCCTCTAGTGCCCTCTGTTTGTATACTAATACTTCAAAATGTAAGGTGAATAATATTGAGGTAAAAGTACAGCATGCCTCATTTCTCTACTTATTTGGAATAACTTCAATGTACATCTGCCACTCTTCACCCTAGTCTAATAGTCCTTGTAAATCTTCTCCAGAAAATCCGTGAATTTATGGGGGAATGCATATTCTGTCATTACTAGCCATCAATATCCCCATTGTAGTCAATCAAATGCAATTTTTTCTGCATCGAAAATGAGTATACTACCACAGGTTTCTTATTCTCATTAGTTTCTTGTATCAAAAGTAAATATCTGGTTGTATTATCAAACGTTTGACTGCCTTGACTGTGTATGAGTGCCAGCATCTAGGGTTAATTTATAGTACCAGTAACAGAAATTGGCTGATACAATATGAGTTGAGATGGATCTTTGCACAATTTTAAGATCACCCAGACAGAAGCAGTTTTCCAGCTATAGTGCATTCACCCTTGCTAAAAATACAATTGCCAGGACTGAGAAATTTTCCAGCTATAGTGCATTCACCCTTGCTAAAAATACAATTGCCAGGACTGAGAAATCCATGGGAATTGACTGTCCCACTCTGTTATATTCTGTGATGGGAAAGCTGTCTATGCCTTGAGATTTTCCAGATTTTACTGTCTTCAGAATGATTTTTAATTCCTCCTGTGAGATGGGCCATCAGTAAATTTATCAACCCTCCTGCTATTTGGTGTTGCAGTCTTGCTGCTAAGAAGAGATAGGAAAAAAAGTTTAAGAGCTCTAGCCATAAAGGATGCATTAACTTCTTTTCGTAAGTTATCCAGTTTAGAGGTAAATATAAGAAACAGCATAGCTCAGTATTCTGCCCAGGGCTGTTTGACCAATCCACTGTTTCCTTCTGTGGTACATCAGTGTCACTATTTCATTACATCTTCCTCTGATTCCATCAGTCACATCTCTTCTGCGAGTGCACCAAGTTTAGCTGTCAGTCTTATTATCCCAGTTATGTGCAGTTTTAACCACTGAGTACAGTTCCTATAACAAAAGTATTACTTGTGCACAGTAACAGTTCAATTCTATGACTTTACACAACAGTAAATTGTGGCATCATCTAATTTACAAGGTATAGGAACATGGTCCAAGACTGAAACTGAACCCATTTGTACACTGTCAGCTAAGAATCTCTATTTATTTGTAGTAAGCATCTTGTTTGTACAGAAAAATGATTTGCGCTGTTAAGAGAAGTGGGTGTATCTTACTAGGGACACTTAAAACTTTTCAGTAAATCACAAAGGCACACACATCAGAAATACCAGTTTAGGAATCTTCTTAGGAATTATATTACCAGTTATCCGGAACCCAGCTGCACATCCCTTGTATCTGTTGTGGAATTCCAGTTATCTTTTATTAAGGTAAAGCCTTCTCTGAAGGCCAGACACACACTACACATTCTGGCCCTTTCCATTTTCTGTATTCCCAGAGGGTAAACATAGGCACAGTAAAGTTAGCTTAAGGATGTTCTTTGTGTTTCACTGTTGCAGTCATTACATTTGGGTAATCTGCTGGCAGGTTGCCCTCAGTCGACCTGAATTCCAAAGTCTTGGGTCCTGCGTCGGTTGCTGTCTTCTCTTCCATGACGTCAGGTCATCAGGGGTATAAAACATGCAGCCGACGCCATTTTCTTCAGTCTTTCTTGCCACGCGGTGCCCGAAGCAGAAGCATTTCGCAAGTGCCGGTCGGCCGACTACTGAAATATTCGAGTTTGAGTTTCAGAACCGAAGTCTTCACTAAAGTGGGGAAACTTTTTTTCTTGCTTTTTACCAATGTCAGAAAAAGTTAATAATTGTATTACTTGTGGGAAGCAAATACCTCATAAGGATTTCCATTTATACTGTATCCCTTGCCTAGGCTCTGATCACAACGTGCCCGGCTGTCAGTTTTGTGCTAGATTTAACCAACGCACTATTAAGCGTCAGTATATTTTTGCATCAAAGTATTTTGGAAACAGATTTAACTACCCAGAAATGTCGTCGGATAGCAATCCGACTACCGGAGTACATAAAAAAAGCAAAGAAAATGACAGAGAAAGGCAGTCGAGATCCAGAATTGACAACAAAGTTTCTCCTAAGCCAGTCGCCAGTTCGTTGGTACTCAGGTGCTTTTGCAGCCCCTGATACCCACTACCTTTGAGTCGCAGGCCTCTACCGACACCCATGTGGAGCCTGGCATGCCGCAAGTTACTCAAGGTATTGGACAGACGGATGTATCTCCCTCGGATGGGTCCGGAGCCGCTGAGCAGGCATCGGCTTCTGAGGGTGTATTCAGACCTCAACATTTGTATATCAAACCGACGACAGCTGCAAAACCAAAGACAAAAGCAACTTTTCAAACTAAAAAATCGACGCATGAGCCACGTGCACAGGCCTCTATGCCTAAAAAAACAGATGATCAAAATGGCTGAAGACCTTATTACCTTGATCAGGGGCACCCATCCCCCTCCGGATAAGAGGCCTAGGCAAGACACTGATTATGAATCTTCAGATCAGGTTTCTGTGTCTTCTGATTCCTCTTCTGATCAGGAATTATCTATACCTCCTTATAAGGATTCTGATGCTGAGGAGTCTATTCCATCTGCATCTCCTCCTGAGGATTATTCTTTTGGAGAAACCTTGCATACTTTGAGGGAGCATTTTCACTGGGAGAGTCCAGACTTCTTAGAATCAAAAAAAGAGGCTCAGGGATTTCCTTCTTCTCCCTCAGCACAAGCCTTTAGCCATTCCCCCTGTTTTAGACATTGTGGATGATGTGTTTTCGGAGTCAAGCTTGACCCCTGACTCTTTACTTCCGGCTCCCAGTAAGCCTGACAGATATTACAGGGTCCCTGACTCACATAAATTTTTATTTAGAAACCCTGCTGCTCATCCTGAAACTATTTCACAGGGTCCAAAGGGAGTTAAGGCCTCAACAGCAAAAAATCCTACCCCCTCTGACAGAGATTCAAGGGGACTGGACAGATGGGGGGGGGGGGGTTATACATCTGCAACCTTGGCAATCAGAGCCTTAAACTGTCAATTTCATATGCTTAAGTACCAACAACATGTTATGGGATTGCTGAAACAGAAAATTATGTTGATTTCAGAATGTGTGAAAATAAAGAATTGCAGGAATTATTGCATACAGCTGAACAAGTTGGAAAACATACTTTGCAATGTGGTTTTGATTCTTTAGAGGCCTCCTGCAGGACCGCAGTTACTGGATCTGTGATTAGGAGGCATGCCCGGTTAAAGGAACCAAATTTGCCTGATCATGTTAAACCTAAATTGCTAGATGCATCTTTACAGCATGATTCTCTGTTTGGTATTAAGGCAGAAGAGGTTTTAAAGAAAATGGAAGACAAAGCTAAGTCTATGCAAACTGTTAAGGACTTCTTACAAGTGCAGCCACCATGATTCAGCAGATACTGGCCTACAAAAAATTGGTCCTTTCCTGTGTCACACAGAGCTCAAAGGGGAAATCCAGACGCCCTAAGGGTTCAAGATACCAGGCGCAAGACTTGTACAGGTCAAAGCAATGGGGCTTATCCACCTCCAAATCTGAAGGAGATAAAGCGCAAACCTACAGAAAGCAATCCCAATGACTTCCTCTACCTACACCAAGCACTTATCTTTTGGCAGCACCCATAGGGGGGAAAATTTGCACTTTTTGCTCAAAATTGGCAGTTAATAACCCAGGAAGTGGGTACTAAACATCGTATCACAGGGATACAGATTCCATTTCCACACTCTGCCAATGGCAAATGGTTGGCCAGATCTGCCAAAAAATCAATGGGCAGAGGCACAGAAACAGGTTACGTCCCTCATGGATATGGGGGCCATTCGGACAGTATCAGAACAGGAAAAAGGACAAGGTTTTTACTCCAGACTGTTCTTGGTACCCAGAAAGGACAAGGCCTGACGGCCAGTACTGGATTTATCGATTTTGAACACATACCTGGACATTCCAAAATTCAAAATGCTGACTTTGCAGCAGCTTCTGCCCATGGCGGACAAGAATGCTTGGCTGGTGACTTTAGACCTAAAAGAGGCATACCTGCATGTCCCAATAAGACAGTCGTGCAGAAGATACCTCAGATTCAAGGCTGGCTTAATGCATTACCAATTCTCTGCACTGCCCTTTGGCTTATCTACTGCGGTCAGGGACTTTACAAAGTGCCTGGCACCAGTAATTGCATTTTGCAGACAAAGAAGTTTACAAAAATATCCTTACTTGGATGACTGTCTCATTCAGGCAGAGAACAAGGACACTCTTCTTCGACACCTGGCATTTGTGAAAAGGCTTCCAGCATGCCTAGGGTACACAAACAAAAAGAAATCACAACTGGTACCCTCTCAAAAGATAACATTCCTGGGTGCAAGCTTGGATACAACTGCCCAGATGGCTTACCTCACACCAGACAAACAAAGGCAACTGACTACTTACTTTAAACTGATGGCAACAAAATTCCAGTCTTCTGCAAGACAAACTCTGCAGGCTCTGGGCTTCATGGCATCCTGCATCCTACTAATTCCATGTGCAAGACTGCATATGAGGAAACTTCAATGGTACCTAAAAGGTTTATGGAGTCAAAATTCACACAGTATAGAAACAATGAATCCTCTCATTCCCTGCCTGCAGCAGGAGTTTCTATGGTGGGCAAAGGCATGTCACCAAAACATGGGATGGCCCTTCACTCTACCCCCTGCCAGCCAAACCTTAACAACAGACGCATCAGATTATGCCTGGGGGGCCCACATGGCAGGAAGATGCATTCAGGGCATGTCGGCACCAAAACAAATGCATCTACATATCAACCAGAAAGAGATACTAGCTGTTCAAAATGCCCTAACAGCCTTCAAGGACTTACTTCATCCAGGACAACTACTGATAAAGACGGACAGCACCGCAGTCATGTGGTATATAAACAAGCAAGGGGGTACACGCTCATACCTCCTTTGCAGATTAGCTATGGCACTGTGGGACACAGCTTTGACCTACCAAATACATCTTCAAGCTCAATTCCTGCCAGGAAAACAAAACACTCTGGCAGACGATTTAAGCAGAAACCTTATGGATCCTCACGAGTGGAAACTAAATCCACAAGTCTTCAACATGATAACAGAGAAATGGCTGTAAAAATGTGAAAGCAACCACCACGAATCCGTCAGCAAGGCACAAATTACAGCAACTCCCAAGTAAAGACCATTGGCAATCGTTCAAAGACAGCAAGAACTTTTATTCAATAACATGAAATGAGCGCTTTCGCATAGCCAAGCTATGCTTCTTCAGATATCAATTCAAAATGTAATCTGTAATGCTTATATACAACTTTTTGGCGGGCTCATTAGGCATACAAATACTATTAATCAATTACAAATTAGTAGTCATAAAGACAAAAAACAAAAAACAATCTAAAAAACAGTTTAAAAAACAGTTTAGAAAACAATTTAAAATGCATTACCTAAAACTGTTCATATGAATTATGCACATAGTAATGCAATAATAAATCGTAGTCATCATTCAAATCAAACAGCAATAATAGTCTAAAAACAACTCCAAAAGATTCTAGAACATCAGATTTATATTTTAGGTCAGTATTAGGCTGACCTTCATTTTCATCAAGCATATCAGCCATTGCAGTATTCAGCATAATGAAACTAGATGAAACAACTCACTACTCACTAACGTGAATTTATCATTAATAAACGTAAAAACGCTGAAAATCTATGACCAAGCATACGGCATAATAATGGAGCTTACTTTACATCAGTAGAACATTTCACGATCCAAAACCATGTGTATGTTTACAAACCATTTCTACTTTGTGTATAAAGCACATCCAAAAGCGTTCGTAGCTATACGGAGAATCACGTGCTTCTAAGGAATGACTTGAAGAAGACAAAGCTTCTTCTGGGTCCTAATGCCTAAATCATACATATCTTTACAAGCATTAAGCTATGTTTTTATATCCACTACCGAAGTTGCTTGAAACTTAATCATATCGGTGAACAAGGCATTAGTTCATATACCGTAACTAAATGCCTCCCTTCTATAAACATTAAAAACACTTTAACTAAATACATCACTAATAAAAAATATAGGAAAAAATGAGGAAAAAATACATAGAGTATATAAAAAGTATACACAAATATAAAAAATATATATAAACAAGCATAATGGCCTGTGTGTAGAGTAATGAATCCAAACTCTTCATATTGGCAGCTAAACTGTAGAGCCTCTCTGAATATCAAATGAAGCACTAGCTTATATAAATATAATGAGTAACCTATATTTGCTTATTAAAAGTGTATCAAGCAAACATAGGCTAAAAACCACACTGCGATATACCTACTAAGAGGCATCAAAATGCATGCATAAAACCTCTTATCTTCATGCTGCTCTATATTGGACTTATATAGAGGAAACATCATATATAAGAAGTGAAGATATTAAGTCAAAAAATTACAGAAAAATGATACCAGTGAATAACTCCTCTATAATGGAGATAATATTCGTGCCATGAGACAAGCTAATATTAACAAATATAAATATAAGGTACGTAATATATAAACCTAAAAGAAGGAGATATTAATGGAATAGAAAGCACCCTCAAACCATAGCTAAAAAATAGACGAAGTCACACAAGGATGTAGATGTTAAAACCGTCATGTTTAAACAGTATAATGATGGAAGGACCCTACATATAGGGGAACGAAATGAAATAAACTTATTCAGTCCTATCTACGTTCAAGTAATATGGGTTTTAAAGGTATGTAACTATTCAGGCCCGGGGAAAGGTGTGCTGCTAACTTGAGTATCCAGTGTAGCTCAGCCTTGGCTAGCATGTGTTCATTACTACCTCTCCTAGCTGTGGGTCTAACAGTCTGTAAGACTCTAAAGGCAAAGCAATGGGAGGGATATTCTTGTATGTGTTTAGCCAAGGCATTAGTTTCATCTTGTCTTCTAATTTCATAGAGATGGTCATAAATGCGATCACGCAATCTCCTCTTAGTTAAGCCTACGTAAAAGGCTGAACAGAAAAGGCAAGTGGCCAAAATGATAAAGAAAGAAAGAGATACTAGCTGTTCAAAATGCCCTAACAGCCTTCAAGGACTTACTTCATCCAGGACAACTACTGATAAAGACGGACAGCACCGCAGTCATGTGGTATATAAACAAGCAAGGGGGTACACGCTCATACCTCCTTTGCAGATTAGCTATGGCACTGTGGGACACAGCTTTGACCTACCAAATACATCTTCAAGCTCAATTCCTGCCAGGAAAACAAAACACTCTGGCAGACGATTTAAGCAGAAACCTTATGGATCCTCACGAGTGGAAACTAAATCCACAAGTCTTCAACATGATAACAGAGAAATGGGGGAGCCCAGACATAGATCTATTTGCCTCTCCTCAAAATTATCAACTGAAAAGATTCTGCACAAGGATTTATCACAGACAAGCATGGAAAGTGGACGCCCTATCCTTCAGTTGGAAAAACCTAATCAGTTTACGCCTTTCTTCCTCTGCCTCTTCTACCCAAGGTACTCCTAAAAGTCAGACAAGAGAAGCCAAAGATGATATTAATTGCCCCGGACTGGCCCCGTAAATACTGGTACCCAATCCTAAGGAACTTGTCTCAATACCCAGCTTGGACCTTGCCTCAAAGACCACAACTACTGTCCCAGCAAAACAGTCGGATCCTACACAGTCAAATACAGACTCTGATCCTGGCAGCATGGCTAATCATGTAATCATACAAACGACACCTTTCAGTAAAGCTGTGATGGATGTCATTTTGGAAGCCAGAAGGCCTAGTACTAGAAAATCTTATGCTGACAAATAGAAGAGATTATGTGCTTGGAATCAAGCACAAGGAACTGATACAGCAGAACCACATATTCCTCAGATATTACAATACTTAACAGAGATGCTTGACAAAGGCCTATCTTTTTCATCAATTAAAATCCATGCCTCTGCCATTTCAGCTCATTACTATACAGGGCCACCAATCTTTTCTCATCCTTTACTAAAGCAGTATCTTAGAGGAGCCAAAAATTTAAGTCTTCCTAGAAGATCACCATAGCTCACCCTGCCTCCATTTGAACCAGCTGCTACCGCAGATATAAAGTTCTTATCATGGAAGGCAGCGCTGCTACTAGCAATTACTTCAGCAAGAAGAGTTTCAGAGCTACAGGTCCTCATGGCTGTAGAGCCTTTTATCATATTTTACCCAGACAGGGCGTCTCTGAGGACAAAAACTACTTTTATGCCTAAGGAGGTTTCCAGTGTGGCTCTTAACCAAACAGTTCATCTGCCAAACTTTTATCCAAATCCACAGAACAAAGGAGAGAGAATTCTGCATTCCTTGGATGTACACAGACAGCTAAGATTCTACTTGAGCAGAAATAAAGCTCTAAGAAGATCTGAGAAATTCCTAGTGTCATATGCTGCAGGATCAGAAGGAAAGGCTATTTCAAAGCAGACAATTTAAAGTGGATAAGCCACTGCATCCTTTTCTGCTACTTACACCATGGTAAACCTGTGCCCAAGGGCATTAGGTCTCATTCCACCAGAGCTGCAGCTACTTCAGCAGCCTTTCTCAGAGGAGTACCAACCAAAGACATTCTAGAGGCTGCTACTTGGAGTTCTGTTCACACCTTTACAAAGCATTACCATTTGCCTCTCTACTCTTAAGTCCAGGGCAGGCTTTGCCACTGCAGTGCTGCAGGGCCTTATAGCCGCACCTAATGCTGTTTAGCTCCAGGCTCCCAACCATAGCTTTGGGATTATACCCAAATGTAATGACTGCAACAGCGAAACACAAAGAACATAGTACAGTTGTGTACACTTACCATAAATGTAGATGTTCGAGTGTATTCACTGTTGCAGTCCAGGTTACCCTCCCGCCATCCCCCTGTCATTCTAAAGTTTACCTTTCCTTCTCTATCTTCTACAACCTATGTGATGTATTTGCTTGTAGATGAAGGTAAAGTTTATATTGGTGTGCGTGTGTGTGTGTGTGTGTGTGTGTGTGTGTGTGTGTGTGTGTGTGTGTGTGTGTATATTGCTACCTTTTTGGGGGCACCTGACATCGGGGGCAAGAAAAACTAAAGAAAATGGCATCGGCTGTATATTTTATACACCTGACGACCTGACATCATGGAAGAGAAGACAGCAACCGATGCAGGACCCAAGACTTTGGAATTCAGGCCGACTGAGGGCAACCTGCCAACAGATTACCCAAATGTAATGACTGCAACAGTGAATACACTTGAACATCTACATTTATGGTAAGTGTACACAACTTTACTTTTCTTAGCTAGCCCTTGTGGGCTGCATACCTATTGATGCCTTGAAGGGTCTCTCTTCTTCTTGGAAAAGTAGCCCCTTTTCATTCCCACAACTATCACTACATATATCTCCGTATGCATACTCTTAAAATGTATTTATAATTTGTTGACTGGGTTAGTCCCACTAGGATAGTGGCCTCTCTTCAGGGTAGAACTAAGGTGGCATTTGTGCTACTTGGGGAAATTTGCCCAGGGCACCAGGAACTGCTGGATTTAAAATGACTATAAACCAAGTAATGTTTTTAATGTAAATAAACAAACAAAAATGTATTAATATATACCTGTTTGACTCTACAACATGCTTCCAAGGTGGAGAAAGATTATCTCTACTATTTATTTGTTTCTTTATTTGACTTTAACTGGGTAAGTGGGCTCGTCCAGTGACACTTCAATCATGAACCAAGCCAAAGGGAGGGCAAGAAGGCAGATAATAGTATCTTATAACTTGAATACAGTTGTACAATTTAGAATAAAGAAAACTGTGTATAGTTCCAGAAGAATATAGAATATAAACACTTAAGTGTTCAGAAAATTGAATACAGTTGTACAGTTTTGAGTAAAGAAAACATCATACAGTTCATGAAAAATACAGAGAGTAAACATTTATTCCGCTACTCAGGTTCAAATTTATGATGTAATAACTATCTTTAAAGGGATTCCAGTGAGGACTGTAATGAAAAAAAATTGTGAAAATTTCTTTTCCCTTTTTTGTACTCCCCCCCCCCCCCCCCCCATAGCTGACTATCAGCTCCTGTCCTCATTCACTGTGTCTAACTGACATGCTTTAGCTTCCCCCCACACTCAACCTGATTCACATCTGGGGCTGATGAGGAGATCAGGGGCACTGGTGCAGCATCATGCTGCTGCCGAGGATTGTGCTCCAACTCCTAATGCCCTACAGCAGCCTTGCGACCTACACAATTGCTGTCTTAGGGAGCTGGATGCTTGCTTTTGTTTGGGCAAAAACTTCAGACCAAGCATAATACCACTTGTAGCATGGAGCTCACCAGGCTTTGAATGCTGCAACTGCAATGAGCCTAGGCTGCCTCTTTGATACTAGCATGGGCTAGCTGATGTCAGACACTCGCTCCCGTCCCCCCCACCCCACCCTCCGCTCCCTCCAGTACCTATTCCAGTAATTGAACACAGGCTGTCCGGGACATTGTAAAGGCTTTATCCCTTTGGGCCAGGGAGCTGGATAAAATTGTAAACATTTTTTTTGATCCAGTATCAGATTAGAATGTTTACAGGTAAAAATTTTTAGTACTATTTGACAAAAGAGCTACTATATATAAAGGAATGTTAGAGTTGGAATTGTCTTCTTGCAGGTATATCCATATTTCGGGCTCAACTGAATGGCCCATATCGTATACCAGTATAACCATTTCTTGTGACCCAACAGCTGCAATACAAGACTACATGTCCAGCACAGGCCGTACACTCTATCTATTTCTTAGAAGTGCTGTATTCCACCAATGCATAATCCATCTTTTATGCCAATTCAAGATAACCCAGGCTGGCAGTCTTCAGTTTCCTAAACTGGACAACTAAGCACATTCTTTACCAAGTACTGTTCATGCAATTCAGCAAAAAAAAAAAAAAGAGGAAAGCAACAACCTTGAGTTCTCCCAAGCATTATAATAAAACATATTTGGCAATTGCAGTATTCAGTAATAACATAATTAGACAACTAAGTACCTCTGTTTACTGAAGCCTCATCATCAACCGTCTTTTTCCCATTTTTATGTGGTCAGGTGTCACCACCTTTCTAGATTCAGATCCAGAGTCCTACCTTCTTTGACACTCATGCCTGACTGTTGCAGGCCTTCTGTCATACAGTCTGTCCATCTCTTGGCTGTGTGTCCTCATTTCCTCTTGCCCTCTTCCTCTTTCTCCTAACTCTGCTGTACCAGATAGCATTCTTCTTTCATTCACATGTGAGTGAACCACTGTAATTTATACAGTTAGGGCTACTTTGGATTTTATTGTGATGCCTTTACATCCTGTTGGCCATCTTGGGCACTTCATCCCCATTGCATCAAGCTGATCACACCACTGTTTTGTATACATTACTTTTCAGCTTTTTTGGCATTCTGCTGTCATACAATACACCTGACATTCTGTGATAGTTAGCTGCAGCACCTGTGACTGTAGCTTTGACCTCCTCATTCAGACTTCCCTTCTTCTCAACCACGCCTCCTAGATATTTGAAAGTATTGCCCTATTCCATTCTGCTGTCATACAATACACCTGACATTCTGTGATAGTTAGCTGCAGCACCTGTGACTGTAGCTTTGACCTCCTCATTCAGACTTCCCTTCTTCTCAACCACGCCTCCTAGATATTTGAAAGTATTGCCCTATTCTAGTGTTTTCCTTTCTATCTCAATTTTCAGCTTTTCTGACATCTCACATTTGCTGTGTTGACCACTTTCTTGGTTATCCTTGATTCAACCTATGTGCCTTCATTTCTGCATTCTAGTCACCTGTCTTTTGTTGAAGAGTCTGCCTGTAGTGCCACACTGTCTGCTACAGAAGCTTTGTTCTGCCTCAAGTGACCTGAATGTTGTCACCATCACCAGTATGAACAGCAGTGGGCTCGGAGATGAATCCTGATAACAGACACCTATTCCCACTGGAAACCTCACTGTTAAGTCCAAACGATATAACTCCCACTAGAAAACCCACTAATTCCAAATGTTGTTCATATGTGTGTCATTGGTTCTTTGTACATAGCCTACATTAATTCTGCCAGTGTTTCCAGGACTTTGAACCATCTCAGCGCTCAAATAGGCTTTCTTGGGACCGTATCTTGTATACTTTCTCCAGGTCTAGGAATGCCCAGTTGAATTCTTCCATTGTCCCGTGCTTCTATCTTTATCTGTCTCACTACAAACATTGGGTTGGTTTCACTGCATCCTGATTACTGAATAATATAAGTAATATTAAGCAGGGTCTTCAGTTACAGTTGAGTTAGAATTGATTTCCTTTTTCTAGTAATTGCTTTTTGATAGCTAATAGCTTTAAACTTAGACCTTACTATGTACGTGCAATTCATATCCTGAGTCCCATCTGAAAGGAACTTTTTTGAGTGATTTTTTTTTTGTTGTTGTTAAATCTCCCAACTTATACTCCCCAAAAAACATGTTCCCAGTTAAAACGTTTTTGTTTTGTTTTTTCAAGTACCCGTGTAGATGCTTCCAAATAAAAATCTTAAGTCTTCTGGACTTTGCTGGATACTTGGGAACAAATAAAAATTTTCCTTTCATTGTTCCTTTGTAAATTCTCTTTCCAGTCTCTCTTTCACAGTCTTTTCTAACCTCTTGTGATTGATTCTTATTGTTAATTTTACAATTTTAACATCAGCTTTTTTTTGTAGACTTGACTAAAAACTCTACCAGTCCTGGTCTGTCACTTAGCACTCTACTATCCCTTTCTCTTTGCCAATACTCTGATATCAGTCCCTGGTAGAGAAGACTGTCTTAACCTGCAGCCCAAACCCCTGCTTGGCCTCCTTCCACTCTGTTAACATTTCCCTGCCTAGTTGTTTTCTCCCAGTACCTTGGTTCCTTTGTCAATTTTCTCCAGTAAATTCCAGCCCTGCTGTTGCCTATTTTCTATACCTCTACTTGCAGTCATCCCTACTGGCAAAATCTCCTTCCTTCATTCCCATGTTGGCTTAGCGCAATACTTCCTGCAACTTTATGAATGTAATATTCTGTGTGATGGTTGCTATTTTCTTTAAGGATCTGAATCAAAAATCCAAAATTCTACTTTCACTTTCTGTCTTGAACCCCACCCCCCGTTTCATTGTCATTTTTTCCCATTTTGATTTATAACCCAATTTTAACTGCATAGCTCTAATGTATCCATTCAAACCAGGTAATCCCAGTCCACTTTGTTGTATGGTGGGGAGTGGGGATCAGTTTATCCCACTTAACTCTTGCCCTGTTCCATTCCCAAATAAATTCCTTAAAATGTGAAGCATTTTCCGTAAGTTTGTCTACTGAGCAGATTTGTATATAAACCTCTAAAGGAGAGAGAATACAAAAGGTGGCGGGGGTGGGCCTAGGTGTTGTATAACTGTTTATCTTAAGTAAGCATTTTGAACACACAATACAGTAGTGTCTGTCTGTACGTAATACTAATAAGGTAAAAACTGCCAACATTTAATTAGAGAATGAAAATGTCCAGTATTTCCCCAAGTCACTTTTACATACCTGGAGCTGGTCTGCATTATTTGGTGCAATATTTGAGGATAAACGTTTTTGTTACAATGGTGAGGGGTCCTGGTCAGCAGCTACCTGATTGATTAGTTGCTGGGAAGGACTTGAGACTTTTGGCTGCTCCCTCAAAGTCTAGAAATTAAACTTTACCTCCTGCCAACACCAGCTTAAAGACTTGTCTGTTGTAGTAATGTAAATTTTTGCTTGTGTTGACATTGTAACCTAAGGTATTGTGCAAATGCTGCTCTTTGTCTTTTGGTAGTCACACTGTAGTCATTGTCATGATAAGTTCTAGAGGTATCCTCCTTAATAATTTTTCCCTGTTTCCACAGACACATTATAGCCTTTTTCTTCAAATCATAAGTTGCAAAGAACACCAGACTTGGTCTTGGAGTAAATCTCCTTACTGTAGTGGGGGGAAATGAATAATGAGCTATTCTGTCATATTTTTCTTTTTCTGTAATTAATACAGTTTTTGCCTTCATTTTTTTTCCCTTCAAACTTTGTCTTCTGGGTCCTGACATTCTAGCTTTAGAGACTCAGAGGCTCATTTGCTGTTACCATGTGTTTGGTCTCTCTCACTAGTACCAGCAGCTGAGCAGAGTGCTAACACGACCCTCTTTTAGTTATTTACTTTTCTACCAGGTAGCCTCAGTAAATTCAGTCAGCTGCCAACTTATCGTAGAGGGTTCCATCATTATAACATGAAATTTGAGTGGTTCAGTAGTTGGGTCCTTGGTGATATGCATGTCGTGTTCAATGGTTGCTTCAGACTTGTGTTCCTCGGAAACACCATGTGAAGATACCAGTTGCCAAGTTGATCTCCTTCTTTTACTTTTTTCCCCGATGTTGTGAAGTTATTAATCTGGCAGTTGTAACTTATTTTCTCTCTTCTTTTTTTTTTTTTTTTTTTTTTGTAGTAGGAAGTGTTTTCTTTCTTTCTTGCTAACAGTTGGGTCAGTCAGATTGCATGTCTTTCTAGCTGCCTGTCCCAAAAGAAGGAGAAGCATCAGGTTTTTATAGAAGTAAATGAAGTAAGTCTAATTGGGGAATTAACATCTTTATCAGATCGTGGTCTGTTTAATGAAAGAGGTAGATTGCTGCTGCATCTTTTTCAGATAAGATCATATATGTGTAAAGATGAATTCCAAAGCAGTTCCTGAATTTAGGGGTGTCGCATATGAGCATGTGTGGGCTATTCATATATTGGTGAGTTATCATGCTAGGGATCGAATGTTTTTATAAGTTTTGAGTAATATCTTGAGGAGGATGCCTAAGTGACTTACTGCTCTTGTTGATAATATGAGAGATCAGGAAAGTAAGGGAAAAGTTATAGTTTTAAATAATATTGTTTTACTATGTTTTCATAAATCATGATAATGTAATGATACATTTTGTTATCGTCTCTTGTAAGTGTATTGATTTTATTTATCAAGTAGTTGTGATATGAGAATGAGAGAAGAATTATAGGTATTTTATTGTATGCTTCTGTGATTTTCTTTTACTACTTAACAGATATTAAAAAAACAACTCTAATGTCTGATTTTTGAAGAGGTGGTATTTTAAACTTCCAGGGAGATATTTATAATATAAAGTAATTGTTTTTAGTATGCAGGTGCAACTGGGAAGACAGGATGGGAATCCTGCAACTGAGTTATCTTGGGATAACCATGCAGGCAAACTGTGGCAGGGATTTAATAAACTCTCTGTAGGAATAACATTCTTCCCACACAGACTGAATGGCATCCTTGTCCGCATCTCCCTCTTGGCACCGCGCTTTGCATATTAAAGAAGGCGCTCTACTGAGACGGAGTCGTGTACACTGATACTGAGTCAGTGCAGGGGGCATGTTACAGTAGTGGCCGCGGACACTGAAATAATGCATGGGAAGTGAATTGTTATGCAGGGGGTGTGTGACGGCTACTGTAGCACACCCCCTGCATTGTAAAAGTGCCGTACGGCACTTTACAATAAAAGTGTCCTTGGTCACATATCTCACATACCTCACAACCTCTTAGAGCAAGAAGGCTGGACAAAGCCATTAGTAAAAGTGGGACAAAAGCCCAAAAATGGGGACAGTTTGAAATCATTGCTATTACAAATTTAGAAAGTTAATAGAATGACAGGTTTTGTATTAGCATTGATTTTCTGAAGAGTATGTTGCCTGAAACTAATGCCCGTCATTATTTTCTAACTGCAGTCTGTAGTGATTTGACCAGTGATTTGCCTGAGAAACAGAATTTCATGAAAAACGGAGCAAAAATATGATGCACAAATGTGGACATTGTGCGGATATCTGTACAGTTGAGAGGCTGACCTGAAAATGAAGTAATGCCATATATGGGGTGTTTTGCAGTATTTGTAACACACCCCCTGGATTGTGAAGGTGCCGTACAGCATTAATACAATAAATAAACTTATTTCATAATTGAGGTGTGATGTTTCACGTAAAAGTAATGGATTTTTTTATTTTGTTCTATTTAAAGCATAGCTGAGCGTGTTTGGGCGGTGCACTTTGCTTAGCAGTGCTTAAACATAATGAAAAGCTATATAGAAATGTATAGCTGAAAGTTTTACAGCCAAGGTAGCTGAGTGGTTAGAGTCACGGCTTTGTGTAGTAGGTGTATGGTTTGAATACCAAGACAGACCATTCTGCTTTTAGATGGAAAAGCCTTTGTATAATATTTATTTATTTATTTATTGATGTAGTAATTGATATTTGTTAACCGGGATAGTGTAGCTGGTCCAGAATCCCAGTGTAACTGGCGATATGAGGTGAACCCCCCCCCCATTTAAACACAAGTGCGTGATACAGTACAGTCACACCCCAAGGTAGCATAATGAAAGCACACTGGGGGAGGTCATGTAAAGTAAAATACATATGCTTAATAATAATGAGCAATTAATATCCAATTTTTATTTTTTAAATGAAAACTTTTGTTTGCCATTAGCTCAGTTTTGCTAAGCACTGCTAAGCCAAGCTAAGCAATGCTTAAACAAGAACTGTCTGAGCAATACTTAACAGTGCTGAGCTATGCTGTGCTGGTTTGAGAATTAAGAAGTTCCATTCTAAGCAGTATTCGGCCCAGCTAAGCGGAGTTGCACACCACTAAGCATTGCTTGGCATTTGCCACTTTAAGCACTGCTCAATTCAGCTTAGCGGGTTTGCGCACTGCTGAGCTGTGCTTAGCATTTTTGAAAATGGTCCAGTGACAGCAAAGGGCAGGAAAATGGCCTTATTTAAACTGCACAGATGGGAATACAGCCAGAACCTGTTGGAGATTAATCACTGCAGGAGCTATGGCTGGAGTTGGAGAAGGAGATCGCTTTTGGGCACAGCGCTGGGGCATTTTGGAGTCCAGGGTCATGGTTGGGCTCCTTGTGCAACACCATGACAACAGACTGTTGCAGGGCCAGTACCAGGGCTCCCAATAGAAGTCTGAGGCCTGGGACCAGCTGGCACATGACCTTACCAGTGCCACTGGAATCCCCCGAACCGATGAGCAGGTGCATCATCATTGTGACAACCTGAAGCAGAGAAAGGGGGTGCTGTTGGCCCAATGGATCCATGATGCTTGGGACTGGAATGCCTCAGTAGTTTGTAAGTATATGAACCACCGCTTTACCAAATTCTAGCATGAATATGTGATAGGTATGCATAATGGTGTTTTTTCCCTACAGCTGCAGAGGAGAGGACTTGTCCACGTGGAGGCCCACATGGATCGCCTGGAAAGGCTGTGCCAACAGTCTGGTGAGTACAGATCTATCTTGCAGTATGTAGTGCAATAAATAAGAGAGAGAGTACATTGTTTACTGCCATTAGGTATAGTTTGTTCTGATTGTACTGAATAAATTATTTGTCAGATCAACACTGATATAAGTGACTAATGCCAGGTACTGTGTAATACAGATGAAGGCAGAAAACAAGCTAGTATTGATTAAATGAAGCCAGTACTGAACTAATAGCTATGTAGGAACAAACTTGATAATAAACTACACTATGAGTGCTACTGTAAAGGTAATAGATGACATTCTTTCATTCATCATCTAGGGGCTACACAGTACTACTGAATGTAGAATCGTGACTATAATAAACCACTGTCTGATGTTACCCAAAATAAAAATTATTACCACAAACTGTTGTGTTTAATCTGGTAAGTTGTTGAAGAAATACAAATGTACAGGTGCTTCACATTTATTATGGCTATGACAGCATGCATTAACTGAGGTTTGTCTGATAACCAGCTGTTCTGCAAAACTGCAGATTGTGGAGTTGTAAAACAAGATATAGTGACATTTGAAAATCTGTCATGCATGAATCTCTGGTACGTATGTTCAATTGTCACTACAGTCTTCAGTGACACTCCACTTAGATTACAAGGTCAGACTGTGTAACCAAGTGTGTATTTTCCACAAATCAGTCAAGCAACAGACAGCAGTTCCCCAGTAGCTCAGTGTGACAAGCAGTAGATATGGTGATCATTTTTGCACACACAGTCCACAGGTTGAATCCAGGGACTGGTACAGACCACAGTTTGAATCCAGGGACTGGTACTAAGATGTGTTTTATAGTTACACACAAATAATCCTATTTGTAGAAACTTTCAGGTAGTGTTAACAGATATTTTCTCCACAGGGCTGATAGGTAAAGAAACGTTTGTGTCAGCTGTATGAAGGGTACAGTAATAAACTATGTACAAATGCTCCAGTGCCCTGCCCCATGCCTACAAGTGACAGCAGGATAGCTGTTTACACTATGCACTCTTCCCAATACATGTCTCTCAAGTGTCATGCTGGCACGGCTAGTGATCACTGTTGCCAATAACCTTGCACACAAATAAAATTCCAGTAGAAGTATGCCATTAGCACACTCACACAACAGCAGTGCAGGGTACACCTTGTTAGTCATATATGTAACCATGACATGTACAAGTCCCCTCTAGTCATGTACCTAGAGTTGTCACAGCTTGCCCCATAGCATTCCAAGTCGACAGATTAACAGGTCTGTATGTGCTACAGTAGCTATAAGCCTCAGGTATTTGTAAAGTGAGGGTATACCTGTAGAGTATTGACCCGTACTGTTGTGAAACATATAAGCCTATACAGTTGTTAATGGACTGCTCCCTCCCCCCCTTTATCTGCATCAGTAATTATTATTCATATACTATGGGTGTGTTGTTTTCAAAATCTAATGTTGGGACTTGCATTCTATTATTGCTCATATATTTAAATGGTTGCATACTAACATACTTTTTTCAAGTTCCATTGTTGGTGGCCTATTGCTGTTACAATACTAACTGTTATTTCATTTATGCATGTTTGCAATTTTTCCAATTCTATTGTTCTGGGTTAATTGGAACACCCATGCATGCTGTTATAACTAATGCTGAAATGTTTTGTTCATGACTAACCAATACACTTTGAAAAACCTCAACACTGTAGCATGTTTGGGTAGGCAGATGCCAGCGGATCCACCTGTCCCGCCTCATCTGGCTGCGGCACCGGGTCCCAACATGTCTGGGACCCAACCTCGAACTGCCTCCTCCGCTGGTCCTGCATCACCCTTGGATGGAACTGCATCAGGGGGTGCAGTCCGCCCCCCCCGATGCGGGCATGGAGAGGACCCAGTTACTTGACAACAGTTCAGAGATATGATGTGCAGGGTCATCAAGACGGACTTGGATGTATGTCTGCTCCAGATCGAGGGCAGACTGATGCACCTCGAGGGGCAGGCTGACCCCGTTGTCCAGCCCCCAGCACAGCCACCTCCGGGGCCATGAAGGGGCAGTGGTGACTGCCCATGGGTGAGGACCTCAGTACCACTGTTTCCATCTGGGGGCACATGGCCCTCCACATCCAAGGTGTTTACCCCCTCATGTGTCATACACTGCCCCTGTCTGCTTTCTTGTCTGTCTGCAAAAGCAACCTCTCCTACCCAACTTACCTCCCTAAATGTACCTCCAATCCTTCTCCAACATTCCACTCTCACCTTAAAAAAAAAAAGGGACATCTGTCTCCATAAAAAAAAAAAATCTCATCCCACACATAGCTCTCCATTTCGCCTCCATCTACACTGATGTTAATTGAATTACTCAACAAATGTATGTCACCCACACTACTTCCTGTGGGTTGTGAGGCTCTAAATTTCAAATTGTCCACATCATTCACAGCTGTTGCTGCACAAGAAATAGAGAGCTATGGTCCTTTCCTACATCTGTCTTGCACATCCCTAGCTGTCTTTCCTAATGTTTTTCCCCCTGCTTGCCCCCATTTCACCACTTTCCGAAAATAGTGTGGGTTTTAGCGCGAATAAGCAAAGCTAAGGGAAGCTAAGTGTCTGTTGACGTCACTTAGCGTCACACAAAACCATGCAAACTCACTTAAAACTGCTTTACTCACTTGACGTCTCATTCAGCCACTGTACCGCCCAGCAACAAAATAACCAGTCCTGGCAGGTCTCAAACCCAAGACCCTGTACACTACAGTCAGAGCAACGTACCACTACGCCAAATCACTTGCGGGAATTAGTAATGCTTTTGTAAAGTTATCATGCATTACAGTCATTTAACATTAGCGGAAGAAAGATATCACTATCAAGTCTCGAACCTAGGACCCTGTGCACTCAAGTCAGAGCAATGTACCATTACGACAAATCAGCTCTGGGAATTGGTAATGCTTTTTCAAAGATGTCATGCATTAGAGTCATTTAACATTAGGGAAAAAAATATTACAGCCAATTCTTTGACCTTATGCGCTAGAGTTAGAGCACCACTAAACCAAACCAGCTCTGGAGAATTAGTAATGCTTTTGTAAAGATATCATGTGTAACAGGAAAAAAGGACAAACATGCAGATTATTGAACCGAGAACCTTCTGAACTACAGTTACAGCAACATACCATTACACCAAACAGCTCTGGGGAATTGTTGATGCTTTTGTAAAGATATCAGACACTACAGGCATGTGACTTTATTGAAAAAAGACATCACTGCCAATATTTTAAATCATCCTCTGGCCCCTTCCAGTCCTGGTCGTGCCTTTGGTTGCTGGCTCTGTTCGTGGCTTGCTATCAATACATTCAAGCTACCCCAGACATCCTACTTGTGCTACAAAGTACCCTGGTTCCCTACCTGTAAGAACCATCTCCGGGATCGTGCGGTGTATTGGGAAACTGACCTGCCTCCCCACAGGAACCAAAGAGTTGGAGTGTATGTACCATACTGCATAGTCATTTTGTGCCACTGGTTGATGTTTTTGACCCGGCCTGCGCTAGCCAACAGCCCAGCACCGACCCAACCTCTCTTGGCTCCATAGACTCATCCCTTCCTTTCCTCCAAGTGCTGCTCCAAATGTCTGCAATTACCCACTTTGGTCAGCAGGTGGCATCATCCATCCATTAACTGACTTTTACTTCAATCTTTTAACCTCTGAACTTTAATAAAACCTCCAACTGCCTTTTCTACCTCTTCACCCCTCTGTGAATTCTATGTTTTCATTCCACCCTTGACTCACTGCCCTGCCCCTATCCCCTGTGGCTACTTACCTTGTGCTTTTACTTCTACCCTTACTGATTGTTTGTTTTTCATAGCCCACGTCCTTGGTCTTCCTTTCTTGGCTCATCCCGCTCCGCTAATCAACTCTATAACCAGGCCTGCGGGCTCACTCCGCTCCCCTACCCTGCCCCCAATTCCCACCCGCCCCCACTACCTCTATTTTTAAACCCCATTAACCACATCCACTCCAATCAGCTTCAATCTTTCCCCACCCTATACACCTCAGCTCCACCCCCTACCACCTCTCAACATCTAGCCTAACCTTTTCACAGCCATACCACACTCCATTCATATCAATCACTCATCCCAATTAAAACCCTAAACTTCAACAATGCTGACAAAACCATCCTCACTTGTAACCCATCTACTACTACTACTTAGTTTATCCTATCTAACCTATGTCACCAAATCCTTTAACACTACTCACTTCCCCCCACTTTCACACAACCAGTTCAATCCCTAAACAACACCAACACTACTCTACCTCCATAAGCCCTCACCTATACGTCTGCAACCTCTCCCTACTCTTCCCCTTCAAACTATTTCCCACTTACAAGCATACTACTCTTAAGCCTAACTAGCACTACTTATACAAAACATACAACCCTTAAACTATGCACAAAACACTCCAATCACCTCTATTTTCATCTCCACCAACTTATCACCACCCTTCTCTCTGGAGACATACACCCCAACCCTGGTCCCTCTCCCATCAACTCCTCAACCATCCCCTCTTACACACCTAATCTGTAAAAACCCTCCCCTTCTCAGCATTAAATGCTTAAAGTATATGTAACAAAATCCCCAACCTCCATGCTTGGCTTCTCCATAACCATCCTGACATATTGTCAATCTCTGAAACATGGCTAAAACCCTCCATAAAAGATTCTGAAATAACTCCCGCCAACTATAATATCATCAGGAAAGACAGAACCCATAAAAAAGAGGCGGAGTTGCTCTACTCTGTTCCTCTTCCCTTTCAGTTACTTCATATTCTAAGCCTATTCCCCAATTTGCCAACGCCGAATTACTTCTAGCCCTACTCCACCTTAAGCATAAAACCATATGCTTAGCATCCCTCTATATCCCTCCTGGTGGCAACATACCTATTCTTGAGGACATGCTCTCTTGGCTCTCCACCAACATTACAAATGAAACTCTTATCCTAGGCGACGTTAATATTAACTGATCCTCTGTCCAATGCCCAACAAACCCCCTAAATATAAACCTCTACAACTTCCATTAGCTAATCAACTCTATAACCAGGCCATCAAAGGACTATTCCTCTGGAAGCACCGTAGACTGGATTCTAGTATCACATCCATACCTTATCTCCACTAGTGGTACCCTCCCTGACTCTTTCAATGACCACTTTCCTACTTTCGCTCACCATCACTCTCCCTCCCTACAACTGCCACATACCACCATCTCTATACGCTCCTTAAAAAAACTTCAACCCCAACACCTTCTCTGACTTACTTAAACAATTTAACTGGAGTCCTTTGAATAATCTTCCCCTAGATGAAGCTGCCACTTATTTTAATACATCATTTCTAAACCGGTTAGACACCTTGGCCCCCCTAAGAACTAAATGAATTAAGAGAAAAACCATCCCACGGCTAACCAAAGATACCTTTGCTGTAATGTGCCTCCGTGATAAAGCCTTTAAGAACCACTATAAAAAACCCCAGCCACCCTAAACAAATACAAAATACTCCGTAACAGAGTTAAAAAAAACTCATCACTTCCGACCGCAAATCCTACTATATCACCCTCCAAAACAATCACAAGACTAACCCAAAAAAAACTCTGGGATAGTATCTCCTCCCTCTTCAACCCCGGTAGAAAGGAAAACCCACACCCTGATCATAATGCTTCTGATACCGACCTAGCCTCCCAATTTAACAGCTTTTTCATCAACTCCATATCTAAATTAACATCATCCTTCACAAATAACTCCACTCATCCTGCTGCAATTCCCACTATCCCCTCCTCCTCAGGTACTTCACCCCTCACCTTCATCTCTTCTCTGTCAAACCCTTACCTGTATCAACTATAAAAAAATCCTTCTAAAATTAAAACCATGGTCTAATGCCCCTGACAATATCCCTTCTTTCTTCCTAAAGACAGCTGCTGAAGCCATTGCCTTCCCCATCTGTATTCTTATAAACCGGTCAGTCCAAGAAGGCTACGTACCCCAAATTTGGAAAAAAGCCTACATTATTCCCCTCCACAAAGGTGGAAACAATAATAACATCTCCAACTTTAGGCCTATTGCCATATTATCTCCCATCTCTAAACTACTTGAAAAATGCATCCACATACAATTATTACCCTACCTCACCAACAGTCACCTACTAACCCCAACACAACATGGATTCAGACCTGGTCACAGCACTACTACCGCACTACTCTCCTTCCTCGAAACTGTGAATAAAACCTGAGACTCCAACTGTATTGTTTCCACCCTCCTCCTAGACCTTTCTAGGGCTTTAGATACCATCTCCCACTCCCTCCTTCTGACCAAACTCTCTAACCTACATCTTTCACCCTCTTCTATCAACTGGTTTACCAGTTACCTGTCCAACAGGCAACAGTCTGTCAAATGGAAGAAATCTGCTTCCTCATTCCTAAACACTGTCACTGGTGTACCCCAGGGTTCCATATTAGGCCACTTACTGTTCAACATTTTCATTAATGACTTATATCCCTAATGCTAAAATTGTCCAATATGCAGACGATTCAACAATTATCTCTGCTGCTAACTCCATTCCCTTCCTTATAAAACTAACTCAAGATGCCTTCTCAACCACCGAACAATGGATGCTAGATAACCATCTAGCTCTCAATCAATCAAAAACCAAACCCTTGATATTCACCCCTTCCACAAACATAACTATCGACATAAATTCATTCTTCATAACCAGTCACAACAACACTTCCCTTGAAATTGTTTCCAGTGCTAAATTGTTAGGAGCTCTTATCGATAATCAGCTAAAATTTGATACCCATATACAAACAAACATTAAAAAAACACACCAGAAACTTGGTATGTTCTATCGCCATATTCGCTTCCTCTCCCCATCCACTAGATTCCTCCTCTCTACCACATACCTCATCCCTTCTCTCCTTTATGGTGCCCCACTCCTAACTAACCTACAATCCTCTGTCAAAACAAAACTCTCCTCCTGCTATAACAAAATTGCCAAATTCACCACTGGGCACAGATCCTCCCCCCATCACTGTATTGCCCTCAACAAACTAAATTGGCTAGAGCTTCCCAACTACCTTATCTGCACTCAGCTAACTCATGCTCATAAGCTAATTTTCAAGCCCTCCCTCTGCCCCTCCCTTGCCTCAACCTTCACTATGCACCTACCTAGCAGACCTCTAAGAACCAGCACTCAGAACCTGATTGAACTCCACAAACCTGCCCGTCCAGCAGGCAAACTCCTACTCTCTTTTTCCCTAGCCCGTCTCTGGAACTCCCTCCCACCTCATATTCGTAGCACCGGCAGCCTCCCCACCTTTAAAACTCTCCTCCTCTCACATTTATCATCTCTCTGGGAATGCTCATGTTCCCATCCTGCTTAACATCCCCAGCCACTACCTTACCCCCTTAGCCTACAATCACATCCCCCCTATGAGAACATACACATTGTAAATAACTGCTTATGTTTAATTCTTCTGTACATACTTACTCACTATTGTCTTTGATTTAACATCTATTTTAGTGATTATAGAGACTACAAATTGTAAACTCATATGAATTGTTTCTTATTGTTCTTCTTTGTGTTCCAGTTGTATTAACATTTACTTTGGCTTATAAATATTCTTCTTGTACTTTAACAGACTGTTGTTTTATTTTATACTTTATATTGCATCTATTGAGCTTTTCTCCCCAGGACTCTATTGAAAATGGGCTCATTCGGCCCAATGGACCATCCTGGCAAACAAACTTCAAATAAATAAATAAATAGAATAATTTGAACCCAGAACCACATACCAGTAAACCAACTGACTTCTGGAGTATAACAGTAGTTTTTACAAACATATCCTAATTGCCAGTCGCACAGTACTCCTATATGTGGTGGCCAAATCAACACAAGGAGATGTAGGCGAACAATAAAAAACTGAAAACCACACAAAAGTTCGCTCTGGAGATCCAGATGAGGGAATGAGACCAAGATAAAGTTTTTTCCAAAATACAAGTTCTTTATTCAAAGCCACAAACGCTAAGTCTCAATCCTCAGACACCCCATCTGTTCAAGAAGAAGAGTGTTATCAATCCCCCTCTCCACCCACAGTTGAAAAACTTAGAGAATTTGTTGGAAAGGGAAATCAGGAATACTATTAATACACATAGGGTGTTTTCTAACCTTTCTAAGAATGAGAACAATTTATTGAATTCCTTGAAAAACAACAAGGCCATCAGAATAATGCAACCAGATAAGGGAGGTGGTACTGTATTAATGGATGCTATTTTATATGAATCTAAGATGAAAGAATCTCTGCAAAATACTTCTAAGTATTCAAGAGCTTCCATTAATGAAGTAAATATTTCCAAATCTAAGATTAATCTTATAATAAATGATTTATTGTTGGAAGGCTCAATTGATTTGGACACATACAATTTCTTGACCAATAAAAATCCAAGGGTTCCTTCCGTTTTTGGAATTCCCAAGGTACATAAAGATTCCAATGATCCCCCTTTACGACTTATTGTATCTTCAGAAGGTTCTTTTACCACTTCTCTAGCAAAATACATAGATGTGAAATTAAAGGGATTATCCAACCTGAGTGTTACGGTGTTAAGACTCTTGGGATTTCCTTAGACAGGTGAAGACCAGCCTTTTTTCTACCAACATTATTTTTGTAACCTTGGATATTGTTGATCTATTTGGATCAATACCACATGACACTGTTTTTTTGTGGCTTGAAGAAAGTATGAAGGAAAATGGTAAATTTTCCCCTGATGATTTTAGAACCTGCCGCCTTCTGATGGAGGTTATTCTTAAGAACAATTTCACGTATTTTCAAGGGGAATTTTTTAAGCAGGAGAAGGGAGTTGCCATGGGGACCAAATGTGCCCCTACATATGTAAATATTATACTTTCGTGGTGGGAGAAAGTATTTATCAATCACTGTGAATTTGTTAATTGTTGGGTCCTGTACAAACGTTTTTTAGACGATATTTGCATTTTTTTGGACCGACACACAGGAAAGGTTTTTTGAATTTTTGGCCTATATTAAAGGCACTACCAATTTCCTGGATTTTACTTACAACTTGAACAGTGAAGAGTGTATTTATTTAGTTGTTTCCTTGAGTAAGTGTGTGAGTTATTTTTCTTCTAGAATACATCGGAAAAAAACCTTCTCAAATTCTTATCTTCACTTCACTAGTGGGCATCCTTTTGCCCAGAAGAAAAATATTCTCAAGGGGCAGTTGATTAGGACTAGTCGGATGACATCAGACGACCTTGAATTTTATGATGATAGTCAATTTGTCATGAACATGTTTAGAGAAAGGGGTTATCCTGACTACCTAATTGATAAAATGTATCAGGAGGCCCTGGAGGGCAGGAAAGAGAGATTTGCTCCAATTTTAGGTCAAGATGACCCTGGTAATTCTAATTTAAATACAAATCTTGGTAGTCATCACAGTGAGACTAAACATTTTGAACAAGCATATGTTATGGACTACACTGGGGATTCTGCGGCTATTAAAAAAGTGATTAGCAGGGAATGGGACAGGTTCAAGCAAATTTCAGATCTTGAACATATACATAGACAGCCACTTAAATTCGTATATAGAAGGGATTTGAACTTTAAGAATTTGTTTGAGTTTGGGGGGAATATTAAATCCGTCAGTGGATCCCATAGAGTAGGTACATACAAGTGTGGTTCTTGTTCCCAATGCCAGTACATCAAAAATTGTTCCAGTATTCTAATTTCTAGTAGAAATAGATCTATTTTAAGTACTAAATTTTCTAATTGTAACACCAAAGGTGTTGTTTATTTAGCCACATGCCACTCCTGTTATTCTTTTTATGTGGGGAAGACGGAAAGGAAGTTAAAATCAAGAATTTATGAGCACTATTATGAGATTAAAAAACAAAATGTAAACAATGCTTTGTTTCCCCATTCCCAAACCTGTAATGATGCCTTTTTCTATTTTTTTGTTTTAGAGGTTGTTCCAAGGGAGGTCAGGGGTGGCATGTGGGAAACTAAACTAGAATACAGAGAACTATTCTGGCAGATTATTTTGGAAGCAACAAAAGAGCCAGGTTTGAATGATATGCTTTCCCTTTTACCAGTATTAAAGTTAAGGGCAGCTAAGCTATAATTTTTATTGTATTTATGCTTCTTCCAGTAGATGGCAGTGGACCACAGTAGTTTAGACTACTAATGTGTTATTAATTTTTTTATTAATAGCCTTTTTATTAATAGTTTAATTATTATTAAAAAGAGAGTGTAGAGAAAACTACACATTATACATTTTAACATCCCATTTCATTTCATATGTTACATACTTTTAATATTGTGTTCACAGATATCCGGTTTGTGACTTATTGGGGAGTCACTTTAAGTTTTTTTTAAATGTTAAAAGCTTTTGTTAATTGACATCATTATAATTGGCCTTGGTTGGCTAATTATACAATTTTATAATTGCAAAGGTACATAAAGAGGGTTTTAATGAGCTAAGCCTTTTTGGTTTCTGATTAAGACGTTCGAAAACATACTTTCAGTGAAAAGCATTTGTGGCTTTGAATAAAGAACTTGTATTTTGGAAAATAATTTATCTTGGTCTCATTCCCTCATTTGGATCTCCAGAGCGAACTTTTGTGTAGTGGCCAAATCACACTGTACTTGGGCCTCTGATTCAGACAAAGAACCAGTACACAGACAAATAAATGCTGCTGGATGTACAGGAGACCTGCAATATCATGTAAAGCTGACAACTGCACAGATTGTTGCTGAATATCCACAGTTGTGCCCCCTATTTATGCCAGGGTTGTCATAAAACCTACCTTGTGTACCTACATACTGGCAAGGAAGTGCAGAATGGGTTACAAAACCATGACAGACAGCTCTGTGTCAACATCATACCCATCAAAACACACATGTCCATGCAAATCCTATGTTACACACTGTATGCATGCACATATGTCTTACAAATACACATGCCAGATTAATGGCTTAGTAGCTCTGTCTGTAACATTTCTAGTATCTGTCGCATCTAGACACCCACAGTCCTGGAACACAGCCCAGTCTGTGGGATGATAACTACATGCATGTCAATACAACATAGGAATAATTGAGCCCTGCAGTGTCCTGCAAAACTGGTTGCTCCTACTGCAGTCACTGCCACCCACAGTAGCACTTTAAAGGCCTGCAGGGTGGGAGACATCTCACAATTATGAATATGTGTAGTAAATGTTGCACTGTTATGTAACATATGCACCACAGGCACATGCCTCACCTGGACTGTTGTGGGTACCCTCAACCAGGCCATGCTGTGACACAACAGCTGACACTGCACCCTCACTGACAGTAACGGCTTGCTCTCCCACAATGTCTTCACAATCCCTAGTCTGACTCCTGGCCATAATGCAGCAGCTGTGTCCTGCTACATATGCAGCAGTATGTCCATCTATCTGCTACAGACCTGACCTTGCTCCCAAATACCTAGAGCAGGGCATCCTCACAACAGCCAAACATAAAGGGTTGGGGGGATGTTGAGGTTTTAAGGGACATGTGTCACAGACTCCCCCTACAAAATACCCAGGTGATAGACAGTCAGATGGAAAAGGATGTACGAAACTCACATTTGCCTGTCTCCTCATTCATCCCAACACACATTTAAACAGTACACTGCTGCAGAATATGAAAGTCTGTTAACAATGGCCAGACATAGCATGCAAAACTGTGGATATAACACATCCACCCAAACAGTGGACAGCATTTTCACTTACCCTCTGTGAAGCTGTAGCTCACACACCTTGATGATGTCCTCCCCACAGGACAGGAAAAGAGCCAAGGCCCACATGAAGGCCTTAATTATAGCACAGTGTTGTCATGCCATTGGCTAATGGAAAGGCAACCTAGCTGTTCTGGATGCAATTAGCAAATGAGAGCAACAGACCGGTGCATAGGCCATCACCTGTTCATGTGCATTACCTACAAAAGGCAAGCTACTGCCTATGGTAAACAGGTCTGATACCTTCTTCATGAAGACAGACTCTGATTTTTTTTTTTTATTACACTACTAATGGATTTCTTCTGACAAAGGACTACAGTAGTATACTGGGTATGTCATACAATTAAGCATGTAATGTAATGGAATGCAGATGGGGGATGCAGTCATGAGGAGTAGGAATTTAAACAGTAGTTACACTGACAACCCAGCTAACTGGTATTTTCTAAATAATCATATGTTATTGGTGAAAACTAGCGTGACTCGTATGCTTGTCTTACAAATCTAATAGAGTATATGTTATGTGGATATTAAACTACTGGTGCAGAAGTATGTGTTGAACTGCACGTTATGTACTGAGCTCATACCCCTTAACTGTCCAGGTTTTTGCAGAATGTGCACATTTTTGCCTCCTATCCTTATTCAGTTTTTCATACATTTTGTGTTTTTCCTGGCAAATTGCTGGCATATCATTAAAGACTGAGGTCATAAAATAATAGCACACATTTGAATGTCAGATGTCATATTCTTCAGGAAAGTCATGTGAATGCAAAACCTGTTATTCTATCAGATTTCTAAGGTTGTAAGAGCAATATTTAAGAAGTGTCACTGTTTCTGGCCCTTTGTCACACCTTTATTTGTGCCTTTGTCCACATGTCTTGCTCTAAGAGGTTGAGAGGCATGACTGAGCTTCAAGAATGCCACCACAGTGTACCTTACTTGAGAAGAACAGAGATGAATATAAAGTATTACCTGTGCAAATGTATGTATTAATAGTAGAAGGTGGAAGTCGTGAACATGCAGAGATAACTTGCAAAACTTCAAGAAAGTAAGCATAAGCTGTAGTTGTTTTATGAATGTGTTATCTCAGTTTCAGTGCAGCAAGCAGTCATAAATGTCTACAGCTAGTGGTTCTTGTATTGTCTTGAAACAAATACTTACTAATTTGAAAATTTGAGGATGTTTAACTGTTATGAATTCCACTTCTACACAAATGTATGAGAGATGTGTACTTTTGATGCAGAGATGTTTAAGTGTATGTTACTTGCTGTTAGCCTGGCAACTGACAGAGTGATGAAATCTGAGCTAACCCAACAGTTATTAACTCCAGACCTGTCTCCGAGAAAGACCTTTGCAGTTCATATGTGTCTTTGTATCTGACAACATCCACCCATCTGCATTTGCCTTGCTAATAGTAAGGAAATAGGAAAAAGTGATTTAGTGTACATATATGGGAATATAGTAAATATTACTTTTGATGGTTTCTGTATTTATTTGAGACTGTCATGCAATGTTGTCTAAAAATATTTCCTGTGATTCTGAACTCTATAGTTATTTTATCGATTATCATCTTGTTCCTTTATTAGTTATTATTAAGTATAGCTAAACCTTGAAATTGTGGCTGGTCTGTTTAGAGATAAGTAAGCTGTTAGAATACTTGCATATGTATTTGGTGACACTGTATAGCCCACTGCAATAGCCTTGCTCTTGGTCACACTTACCATTTGGATAATAGACACATCACACAGTAGGATTCGTCACTCTTTGGTAAGGGCCTTGCTGTAGCTGATAAAGAGCTGGATTGGGCAAAAGGGGCCGTAGCTAGTAAAACTGCCAGCCTTTCCCAGGAGTGTGTGTGTGTGTGTGTGTGTGTGTGTGTGTGTGTGTGTGTGTGTGTGTGTGTGTGTGTGTGTGTGTGTGCTTGATTTATAAATCAAATCCAAAGTGTGTGTATGTCAGTTACTTGAGCAAGGACACAAAGGCCTGGACAGATAGAGAGGGTGATGGAGGTTTTGACCTGACAGCTCTGCTGAGATGTTAACCATATAGCTGTGCTAGTGTGGAGTCTTATTGAGGATCTGGAGAGACAGGGAGAAACCAGGCCCAGACTAACTGTGATCTCTGCTTGCTCCTGAAGGGTAAATGTACTTTGCTGTCTGTCTACTTATCATCCTCTCATTGTATACATCCCTCACTGGTGCTAGTGGTGAGGATTGAGACTCCTTGATTACTGGGCCAGTGCAGGGATGTCACACTGACAGTACATACTGGTGGATACAGCTGGCAAATCACATTATGTACGGTCATTGAGCCCCTCCCCGTCTGCCAGTGTCGTACAGGATTATTTCACAGATTGTCCAGGTCTCCCTGACCATTCCTGACATACTCTGGCTAGCTCACTGTGTACTCCACACCTGTATCTGATTGCCTGACACCTATGGCTAGCATAACCTAGTGGGCCTGTGCAGCAGGACAGCAGGTTATAGGTAGTAGTAGTAGTGGGGGATGCTGGCTCTGGCTCAGCAATAGTGCACACATACTGAGCATACTGAGGTCCAAATGGAGAGGTGAAAAGTAAGCAAGCAAAAGATAGTAGTTCTGAAATTGAATTCATCCTCAAGTCTTGGTGCGTACCTTCATGAGGTGGACCGTGTTTTCACAAAATCTCACCAAGGCAGCACTGATATATAGACTGTATTTATATAGCATATGTCATGGACAGAAGTAGGTTAAAAACTAAAAAAAGATAGCTGGGTGCACAAGACCCAGGATAAAAAAGTGCCCAATCCTGGTAGGCGCACTGGTGCCAGGACTGGAAAGATGACCGTGTAGAATCCTCAAAATACGGAAACATTCCTACAATAAGGCCAGGCCAGGCCCAAGGGGTGGATGACCACCCCCTTTTATAGAAGGAAGTAGCAGTACATAAAAACCTGCTAGGCCAACGAAGAGCCATAAAGACAATAAAGTGGACTATTGAGGATAAGAAAGAAATTATGTATTGTTACTATTATGCAAAAAGCCCAGAATTTCCAGGCACAAAATATATAAAATGATTAAGAGAAATTAGAGGAAAGAAAAATACTTCCGCAAGAAAAACTTTCAGAAGCTTCAAATGTAAATTTGTATTCATTGATACAACAGATTTGTGAGAAACGGTGTATAGATCAAGAAATCTTGATCTGCTTGGAAAAAGAAGCATCTGAGGAAGTGCGTAAATATAAACAACAAAACCAAGAGATATTTGAAAAGTATAAAAAAGAAATATGAACATGGGGAAAGAAAGAGAGATTTGATATGGTGCAATACTTATGCAAAGGAGAAAGCCAAATTATTCAGTATAAAGAAAGCAGCCTCAAAGATATTTGAAGAGAAATACAGGCAAAGGCATCTGGATATGGAAAATTTCACAATAAAAAAATGTCACAAAGATGGAACATAGAAAAGATCAGTAAAGTAGAAGTTAAAAAAAAATAGAAGTTGAAGTTGTGGAGAGCCTGTGAAGTGAAGGATTTGATGTAGAAGGTCTAACACAGGTTACATCACAGCAGCATGGAACGAGTCCCCAAAGCAGGGAGAAACAGGAAGATCAGGGAACATCTGAAGAAGAAATATGGACATGGGAAAGAAAAAGAGATTTAATATGGTGTAATATTTATGCAAAGGAGAAGGCAAAACTAACCAATACAAAAAAAGCAGCACCAAAGATGTTTGAAGAGATGTACAGACAAAGGAATCCAGACATGGAAAACTTTACTGTATAAAAAAATAAGACAGAGGAAAAGTAGAAAAGGAGATTAGTAATGGAGAAGTTAAAGAAATAGAAACTGAGGTTATGGAGTACCTGCAAAGTGAAGGATTTAGTGTAGAAAAAATCTAATTCAGAAAGCACCACAATAGGATAGAGTAATGGATATCCAAATTAAGGGGAAACCAGTGGAATAAGAAGCAATTGTTCAGGTGCCATATGAAGATGATTTGGAGCCTTCTACAGGAAACTGGTATAAACATTCACTTGAAGCTAGACAGCAAGGGAAGGAACAGTATATTGTGATGCAATCAATGGTGAGGAGTGATAGGCCAGTGAGTACTCGTATGATAGAACAACGGATGGCACAGGTTGAAATTGATGAGACTGTGTCACAGGAAGATGCTATAGAACCTTCTATAGAATGCCCGCAGGAATTGGAAAACAAGGTATGTGGCCTCAGTTTGGAAGAAAATAAGCTAAGAGAAGAATTGCTTGATTTAATAGACATGGACAGATATATCAAACTCAGTGAAAGAAGTAGACTGCAGAAGGTTGATAAAACCCAAAAAGTCAGAAGTCTGGTAAAACAAATGAACACGGTAATTAGGACTGTTCATAGAGGTCCATGCGATATAACAGAAGTAAATGGGATATATTACTGTGCAGCTAAATTAATAGCTGATAATGTTCTACCACACGAACACAGGGTAGTGAGGGAAAGGAAGGGGAGAAATTGAATACCATCATGGAAGTATCGAATAGAGAAAATTATAAAGCAGTTAAGACAAGAAATGTCACTGTTAGAAGACTATAGAAGAGGGAATAGATCAACAAAAATACTAAGAAAGATAGATGTGATAAAAGCAATGTGCAATATTAGAACAGACCAGGATCTATCATGTACTATCGCAAATAACAAACTAAAAATTTCAGCACAGGCGAAAAAACTTAGAAGATAAGAAGATAAATTTAAAGGAAAATTGCAAAATAAGCAATTTATTGATGACCCAAAAAGGTTTTATAGAGAACCAGGAAATAAGGTAAAAGAATTGAACAGCCGCCAAAAAAGCAGAAACAGATACATTTTGGAGAAGTATCTATCAAGATCATGTAGAACATAACAAAGATGCTAAATGGATAGAAGAAGTAAAATAAAAAAATAAGAAGTTTAAAGGTACAGGATATGAAATGGGATGAGTAACAGCTAGAGAGATTGAGCCAAAGTTAAGAAAAGCATCTAATTGGAAAACCCCAGACCCAGATACAGTACCTAACTTCTGGTTAAAAGTATTAACATCCTTGCACGAAGATTTAGCCATGAGTAAGAACTATCTATATGCGCATCCACAACAGACACCAAGCTGGCTAACAGGAAAAACAATGCTCCTACTTAAGAGTGAACCTGCAACCTACCCTAAAAATTATACATCAATAACTTGCCTTCTGACGACGTATAAACTATCCATGGGAATTGATGCCGACAGAGTTTATAGTCCTTTAGAAGACAACTCAAGTATGGCAGTAAAACAAAAGGGCAATAAAAGAAAGTCCTATGGAACACAGGATCATTTGTTGTTAAAGTCATAGTGGAGAACTAAGTATGGCATGGATTGACTACAAAAAAAGCATTTGATAGTATCCCTCATTCTTGGATAAAATAGTGCTTAAAAATGTATATCATGTACCCCACGCTGATGGTCTACAATACAGTGACCATGAAACAGTGGCCGACCACTTTGCAAATAAGCCATGATAAAGGACAATTTGTTATCCCAGGGATAAAAATTCAAAGGGGGATATCCTAGGGTGATTCTCTGTCATCGTTGCCATTCTGCCTTTCCCTTAATCCATTAAGCTGTTTACTTAACAGCTTAGGCCATGGCAATAATCTGGCTCCTAGAAAACAACAACGTGTAAAGACATCTCATCTTTTCTTTGTCGATGATTTAAAACTGTATAGGTCATCAGATGAGGAACTGAAAGCACAACTGCAAGTTGTCGAAACTTTTTCAGATGATACAAGAATGTCATTTGGTCTTGATAAATGTGCAAAAGCAACCTTTAAAGCAGGAAAACAGCAATTTGGGACAAGAATGTGATATAAAAGAACTTGAGCAAGAAGGAGTGTATAAATATTTGGGAATCGAAGGATCAACAATAAAACATTAACAAATATGAAAAAAAATTAGTAAGGAATACTTCAGAAGACTTTAATTCTGAAAATAGCATTGACATCTAGGAACAAAATTCAAGCTATAAACCAATTTTCTCTTCCTGTCCTAACTTATAGTTTTGGAGTGATTGACTGGCCCCAGAACATGTTGGATAGATTAGATAGGAAAACAAGAAGGATGCTTCATGCTCACCAAATGATTTATAAACATCAGTGCATAGCAAGATTATATATTCCTTGTTCTGAAGGAGGAATGGGCCTCCTTGTAATTGTGACCTCACAAGGCCCAAACATAGTAAAAGTTTTGAAACAAGAAGAGAGTAAATCTAAAATGACTTCTCTGCTTAATCAGGCAGGAATGGAAATCAAACCATTAGTAGATAAAAATCGGGCAGCAACTGAATGTGCCAAAAAACAAAAGAAAAAATATAAGGTGAAGGATCAGATGATAAGACAAGAAATGTGGAAAAAGCATAAATATAGTTGCAAGTATAGAAAACTTCTGGAAGAACCTCATGTTGATCAGGAATGAACACAGGAGTGGGTAAAGAGTGGCAAATTTAAACCAAGAGATGAAAGGTTAATATTGGTGGCCCAAGATAGTGGGCTGTGTAAACATTGGTTTATAAAGTCCATTGAACATGTGGGAGAAACGGACAAATGTAGTTTTTTTAAAACCGAATTGGAAGTAGTAGCACACCTCGTTGCTGGTTGCGACATATTAATGGCAGAAGGACTGTATACTGAAAAATATAGTAATGTGGTGAGACTGTTGCGCTGGGGATTGTGCATGAATTATGGTACTGAAGTGGCTGAAAAACACTGGAAACATGATCCACAAAGCATCATAGAAAATGAAGTTTACATCTCATGGGATCATCCTTTACCAGCAGTTCAAAAGATGGATGCTAGAAAACTGGATATAGTGGTCCAAGAAAAGAAGACAAGAGTAGCATTAATTATTGAAATTGCCACACCCAGTGACTACAGCATCTTGTGTACAGAGAGACACAAAGCTGTAATATCAGGATCTGCAGGCAGAAATGAGAGCAATGTAGAAGAAAGATACCCAGACAGTTCCAATAGTAGTAGGAGCAACGGGTCTTATAAAAAAGAATTTACAATCGTATTTAGATATGCTGCCAATGCATGTAACTCCATACGAACTGCAGAAGGAGTCATTACTGGGCACATTGCGGGTGCTGTGAAGAGCACTACTGGCTGACATCAAAGATGGAAACGATACTAATTTTATGAACTTTAATCGTACTTAGGAATGGGATCCATTCCTGTCATGGTATTCGAAACCCAAAAGACTTAGAGAAATTAGAAAGCATACAATATAAAGGAATGGACAGAGTAACAGATACCCATGTACCATTAGTGTGTCCCCAGGGGACTGGCATGTCACAGACACATTCCCAAAACTCTGTGAACAACCATCATGTATTGTTCAACTGGTGTGCGGAAATGCACATTTGTCTGGCAGGGATGTCTACATCTATCAGGCACATGTACCCATTCTGCAAACATCTGGGTACTGGAGATGTCAAGACACCTATGAGGAGGTCACTCTACCCCACATATGCACTGCTGTCTGTTATTTTGTACCTCAGATGTTCTTGGAATGTCCACATGCACCTGTAGTAGCACTCCCCTATTTGTCGGATGGATGACATGGTACTGTAACGTTGCCCATAGGGGACACCTGACAGTGATGTGTGTGGACACATTACACAGTCTGTCATAGCAGTCAGGCCATTTCTGGTAGTCCTGGTACCATCTCAGGTTACTAGGCTATGGGACCTGAGCCGACATATGCCTAGGCCACATGTTTGCCCATGTGTATGCAAGGCATCAGCTGATGTCCCTGTCCAACAGGGACACAGTTTGTATCCCAAGGGGGTTCTGGCATGTAGCTCGCAAGACATTTCCCTGCGAGCTACATCGCCGAAACCAAATGGCTGCAGCAGCACTTTGCCATAGTGCAATACGGCTGAAAAGCATAGCCGCTGCAGCTGTAAACTATGAACGGAAATATTATACCTGGTGGCGATCCTTACAGACAGCTGCCTGGCTGTATTCAAGCAGCCGGGCAGCTGTCTGTAAGGATCGCCACCAGCAGCCGGGCAGCTGTCTGTAACGATCGCCACCAGGTATAATATTTCCATTCATAGTTTACAGCTGCAGCGGCTATGCTTTTCAGCCGTGCTGCTGCAGCCATTTGGTTTCGGCGATGTAGCTCACAGGGAAATGTCTTGCAAGCTACACGCCGGAACCTATCCCAAGGGTGTATGTGCTGTTAACTGTCCAGTTGACCAGGTTACACTTGCAAAGGTTTAGGTAGCTACCCTGCATGATGTGGACAGGGTGCCCATTCTGCCAAGAAGGCCAGTCCAGGTCACTCACCAGGTTGAGGGTGTGTGTGTTAACATAGTGGAGCATGACTTGCACTCGTGCAGCAATCCCAGCAATGTGGAGTTTGTGATTGTCTTGCATGCCACAGTGAGGTTACTCCTGAGGAGTATGTATGACACCGGGTAGAGGGTTGGCCTTATAGCCTGTAGGTGTATGGTAGGTGTTTAATGGCGTGGTATTCCCTGGTAGGGAACCTCTGTGATGTCCCCAGCTGCTGCATGTGCTGTCGGATGTGAATGACGAATGTAGGATTATGCACATTAATGGTCCTCATTGGGGGGGGGGCATGAAACATCATGATAAGGAGGGCAACGCATACTGTAATGCAGTATGTTGACAATACCCACACACATACTGTCCTGATAGATGGCAGGGGTATGATGTGGGTGTTAGCTGTGGATAGTGCTAGCAAAAGTGGATGTGCAGGGTCTGTACATAATGGTGGCCAATGTATGCGGGCCTGTAATGTGTTCCTCTGTTCATGTCTTTCAGGTGTGATGTACTGCAGATGGAACCCAGCCTTCTCAGAAGCCAAGACTGTGGCAATCACTGATGCCCTCAGACTTCTTCACAGGGTACTGTTGGGAAGGAGCTAACAAAAACTGCAGGAACATACTGTCCTGTGGGTGGAACCGGTAGTGACTGTTAACAATGTGGGCCACTGGGACAGGAGCTGCGAACAGGTCCGACAACGTGCCACAGACATGATACACAATGCACAGCAAAAGGCTGCAGCTCTGGCCAGGGACCATGCTGGCACAGGTGGGGGGTCTGCTATGCAAGCACCACTCAAAGCCACGGAGGAGTTTCTTGCAAACCTTGCTGCAGCCACTGCATCCCAGGAAATCATCACAATATATGTTGTGGAGGTGGGTAGGACAGAGTCAACAGCCGAGGAGCATCCATGTAAGGCCCCAGTGGACATCACTTCAATACTGTAACATTCATAGCGGCAGCCTTTGCATACCTGGATGCATAGGTCAGGTCAGACTGCATTTGTGGGTGGGGTTTTGTAATGCACACCTACTGTGAATGTCAGCAATTTGGGTAGTATCACAGCTGGTAATGTACGTGTTCAGAAATGCACATATTATCCTATACCAAAGCCACATGTGTGTGTGCTGACAGTACCTCTCCCCCACAACTACATAGGTACCTCTGGTGTGGCTTGAAAACAGCTACCTGAAGCTAGTGAGTGTGGAACTGTCTTTGTGGCTCACCAATAACCTAGGCATGTTAAGAGCAGCCAGTTTTCCATGCACACAACTGTTATCCTTGGCCATATTGCAATATGTGCATGCTCACTTGTGGTGGGATTAACTGTGGTGCATCACATTGGTCACCACATGAGCCTGTTTGCAGGAGCTGTAACATATTTGGACATACATTTGTATAGGTGTAGCCAATGTGCTATACAGGGGTACATTAGTGTTGGTTGCACAGGTGCACTGTGTGTTAGATGAAGGTCCAGCACATATTCCCACTCCTCAAGTATCAAACAGGTGTATAGTAGTAGCAACATTAAGTGGATGTAACTGCACTGCATGTTATTGAGGGGCCTGTCCACAGTGTGCCTTTTGTGGTCTGATTGTGTGTCGTGCATGTCATCATTAAGAATGTGTGGTTTGTATAATGCCTTTGTGCCAGCTCGTGTGTGTGTCGATCAGAAAACATTGTATCGCATGTAGTAATTTGCATATGTTGTCTTCCACTCACAGGTGAACATGGAGGTTGGGGTCTCTTCCCCTCACAACCTGATGTCAGTTTCTCATTGGACTCTGATAATTGTCATAATGAGGCACAGGTGGGGTTGTTGGGGGCTGAATTTGTACCACTGGTTGACATTCAACTTCCATCCACAATGTCCCCGCACACAGTCCTTATGCCCACACATACCCAGTCCCCAGCAGCCACAGATATTGGATAGTCAGAGGGTGGTGGCATTGAAAAAGCTACTGTGGTGACTATGGCATCTGTGACTGTTGACAGTAGCCATAGCCAGAGAGCTGGCAGGGTTCCATACAGACAGATTGACAGGGGTGCTCGAAAGAGGACTGCTGCCCATCCAGCCCCTGTTAGAGGTGTCACAGCAGGTGTCACCCAATCCATGTTTCAGTCTTTCGTGGAGGCACAGGCATGTTGTGAGATGGATGCTTAGGGTCATGGATGCAACACTTCCTGCAATATGTGATGGCCTCTATGGCATTGGTGGTGCCATACAGCATTTTACTGATGTGGATAGACAGTGGGGTGAGACATTCAGTGCTTAACCATGCAGTGTCTATGCTTGAGCATGTGGTGGGAGTAGGGTGTCGGACACATGGACGTAAGTCAGCAACAACAGCAGCTGAGAGCCCATGTGGCTGTGCACAATCACACTCCCAAGTGGCAGTACCACCAGCACTACTGAAGGGAGGGTGCTGTCCACACCACAACGTAGCAGACCATGGGCACGTGGTCCTGGCCGATCCCATGAAGGACAAGGATCCAGGAGACAGCAGTCACCATCAGGGAGTAGTACCACATCTGGCCTTGGGCCTGGTGGTGCCCGTGACACTCCTGGCAGAACCAGTTCCCGTGTCCATGGCTGAAGATGGTGAACTGTACATCCTACCATGTATGGTCCACAGACTCGCACATCACTATCACATGCAGGTCACCACCAGACACACACAGCTCCTCTCCATGGCCCAGTTGAACACCACCCCTCCAGACACACATACACACACACACACAGTCAACTGTATGGTCCAGCCTAGGTATTTGGCAACCCCACACCATATCCTGTGCATGTGATGATACCTGTGCCACATCCCTGTTATCCATACCATCAGTGCAGGGACATGCTAATATGTGTCTGCACAGGGTGAATATAGTACAGGTAATGCCAGTCTGTAATGTAGTAATGTTATGCCATGTAAGGTGCTGCCTGCTGGCAATTGTCATGGGTGCACATCAAAGTGTATGTACCTCTCTGCCATAGGTTCACAGGTGTGTACTATGGTCCTGGAGCCTTTACAAGCCTAGCCCATAGGATTACCCTGGTATCGTGCCACCCGACCTTAGTTCCCAGTGCCTCTGTCGAGTAAAAATACTGGAGGGATCCCTGGGGTGAATTTTCTATTTCCCATCTACACGTCAAGATTTCTCTTGAAGAGGGCCAGTGAGGTGCTCTGCTTGACGTGTATGGGAAGTCTATTCCATGGCATGGGCAGTCTCTGGGTTATGAACCTGGCCCTCCAGCACGTTCTGATTGTGGTAATGAGGTTGAGGTCTCTGGATCATGTGGTGAGGAGGGATTGGGATTTCTTTAGATGTAGCATTTCTAACAGAACTGGGTCAGACATGGCTTTGTAAGTCAAGCAGAGATCGCCTTTAAGTAGGCATTATTGCTGTTAGTATTGCTGACTGACTGTTGTCTCACATACCTTATTCTCTTTCTGTTCTGGGTGTCTGTGTGTGTGTGTATATATACAGCCTGGGGAGCTGCTAACATTACCAAAGCCAAGTTTGGCAGGGTGGAAGCACAGTGACCTTTTCATTGCCAAAGTACGGCTGTATATGTACATGTTTACCTAGGCTCGTATGCATGCAACAGTGTGTGAGGGACATTGGGAGCAGGCCGTGTAATCTTGCATGCATACCCCTTGACACAGCCAGCTAGCCTTCATACGTGTCACCTGGGTGTTCCATAGGACCACAATTTCATAGATACAGAGGAAGTTACTAGAGTACTGGCCCTGGGTCCCCTCACAAGCCTAGCAATTACTTTATCCCCAACAGAATCATCAGTCAGCACCTGTTACCCCTGCCGTCGATGGACATAGGTTGAACCCCAGGGGCAGATGTATTTTTTTCCCATCCACTCAACCTTGATGCATTTTATGAGGGTATGAATGGTACTGTGTTTGACATGTTTGGGGAGTGTAGTCCTGACACAGGGCAGCCTCTGGGAGCCAAACCTGACTCTCCAGCATGTGTTTTTGCTATCTCATATACGAGTCAGTCCTCTCATGTCGGTAATGCACACAGAGTTATACTCGTACATGGGACAGCTGTTGAAGGGCTGAGCACAACATTGCCATTTTGGCATGCCACAGACATCTGTGGACAGCCTGATCGGTAACCAGTGGGGCAGTACTGATTACAGGCTGTCTTTGTGGAATAGGTGTTGAGGGCCATGGCTGAACTTTGTGGGTGTTAACATAGCCTTTACAGTTTCTGCAGATGTCTGCATAGGTGCAGAGCAGACCGGCCATGCTGCTAATGTATTGTACTGACCGAAGACTGTTCAGAGGTAATGTCCACCTTTTGTCTGGATATGGTCCCTTTACCTCTGTGGTAAACCACATACAAGCAATTCCTGACCACTAGTTCCAAACAGTGTGAAAAGGCGATAAAAAACCAGGAACAGCACAACACCTTCTCGCCAATCTGATATGATGCAAATAAGCATAAAAAACAAAAAGTTGGTCAAGCGCTTTCATCCAGGAAACCCTGGACTTCATCAGTACCAATAACACAATTAATGAACACATTTCTGTCATGCCCTTTTTAAAGTATAAGCCCTAGTTTTATAAAACATCAAAGTAAAATTTTTTTATTTATTAACAAATGTATTATGGTTTTTGTAAATGTACTGTTTCTGTATTTTTAAATCATTAATATGTATACACCCAGTGTTTTTTATTGGTTGTTTTGACATATTTAAATGGAGTGTTTTAATTGTTATTGGTTCTGATGAAGTCCAGGGTTTCCTGGATGAAAGTGCTTGACCAACTTTTTTTTGTTTTTTTATGCTGGAATAAACTGATTGTGGATTGTTAAATTAGCCTGTCTTATTTGCACCATATCAGATTGGCGAGAAGGTGTTGTGCTGTTCCTGGTTTTATATCGCCTTTTCACATTGGAACTATTGGTTTTGGTTGCGGTGTGTGCCTTTTCTGTTTTTGGTGTTTGGACTGTGCTTTGGGGCTGAAGAGTTCCTGCCTGCTATGTAAGGGGCACAAAGTGATATGCTTAATGATGGTTTGTCTAGTGTTGCCGAGGACTCAGCACTGAATAGTGGTAACTCAACTTATTATGGTCCTTACGCAAAAAGTAACATCATTGCAGGAAACAGTGGATAACTTAAAAGCAAATACCGCTACATATTCGTGATTGGGTTCCCATAGTTACAAGGAGTCCCGTCCGGACAATACATGTGATCAGTTACTTTCGGGATTATTGAATTCTGGTACTGTTTCACTGTCCCAGACGGAGGTGCCGTGTGGGCAGGAGAGGGGAGCCTCTAAACAACCATACGATACTTGAAATGTTCGAGATTGGCTGAATGTGGACAATTTTAGTTTTTCAGGTTCCTATTCGAAGACAAGCGGAGGAAACATTAAAAATGGACTTAAGGACTTTGAAACTACATTATTGAAGGTACGTAACCTTCAATACGACAACGCATTTTTGGAGGAATCTCTTAACAAAAAAAATGTACCTAGTGGGCATAGAGTGTTTAGATTCCGTAACGGGTTATCTAAAGACGACACTGAATGTGAGGATTTGTTTGAAATGTTCGATAGACACTGGTTTGAACTCATGGAGTTCATTATTAATGTTAACAATAAAAGAATTGATAAATTACTAATTGAAGTTGATAAACTTAATAATGTTATCGTAAATGATGTACATTTTGCTGATTATAATGATTGGTATGAGGGCATTTTTGACCACATAAAAAAAGACAATATTAAAAGGAAGAACAACTTTTTAAGGATGAGACTGAATGTAAGGATAGGTTGGCCTACCCCCTTCCCCAATCTTATTTATTGAACACCAACAATACACATGGCCCACGGGAGAGAGAGAGGAGTTATGGCAATGTTGGGAATTAAATGGACAATGGTTACCCTGAGAATGAAGACAAAGTGTATGAACAGGAGTACCCACCCTTGAGGATATCCGAAAGGCTTTTGAATAAGCGTAATAGTTTTAATAATAATAATCAGAATTTTTTTTAGGAAGACCGGGTCGGGGAAGAGGCAAAACATGCAGAGGACAAGGGTGGAGAAGGGGGAGTTACAATCATTGAATAATAGTGTAACTGAGGGTATAATTGTAGACTATGAAGGGAGGCTTTTAATCTTTGGGGGGGGGGGGGTTAACATTTTTAACTATTCTGATGAGGTCATTACACATGAGCACTTTTTGCTGTTGAAGAAAGGGATGAAGTTCATCCCTGCTAGAAAAGAAAATGTATCACATAACTTTTGGAACTTAAAAATTATTATAATTAGGAGGGAGGGTGGCCTAATGGTTAAGGTGCTTGCCTTACAAACACAAGGCCAGGGTTTGAGTCTCACAAGGGCTAATTGGCTAGGCTTACAATGGCTCGCAAGGGCAATTAGCCTAGTACTAACCTATGAACCTATACAAGGAAGTTAAATTTAAAGTTTATTTTTTAAGAAGTTACATTTAAAGTTTATTTTTAAGAACAATAGTGTTATTGGTAAGAGTGAAGGTGCTATGTTACCTTAGAAGTTTAAAAAGAAAAGTTGTTTTAACCCCCCACTACATCCAGCCATAGCATCCTTTGAGGAGGTTTGCACACAGGCATTTTTTTTTAATTATACAATACAAGTAAAAGGGAACAGTTTAACTTGGATGAAAGTAAAATTTTGGAAAATATTAGGGGCAATAATAGTATTAGAGTAATGAAGCCTGATAAGGGTGGGGGGTATTGTTATTGTTAATAAAATGGATTATAACTGTCACATTTTGGCTATGTTACATGATGAGGAGAAATTTGTTGCGGTTTCTAAAAATGAAATCGACATAGCACAGAGAAAAATAGGGTTAATGTTGGAGGACAGTTTGTTCCAGGGTAGTATTAATGAAGCCATACATAATTTTCTGGTTAATAACACCCATTAATACCCCTTGTATTTGGAGTTCCAAAGACACATAAGGATATTTTGGACCCCCCCCCCATATAGGCTCATTATCTCTTCTCGGTATAGTATGACATATTCTTTGGGTATTTTTGTGGATAGGCTGGTGAGAGAATCCTTACCCCCAATAGATTATATTCTTAAGGATTCATGGGATTTTCTCTCTAGGTTTAAGAAGGAATTATATGATGATAATTGTTCTTTTACTGCAATTGACATATGTGACCTCTTCACTTCTATTCCCCGCTGGATTGGTCTGTATTTATTTTATGATGCCCTGAGGGAGAAAACATCATTGAACAACACTTTATTGAATTTTGTTATGTCGTGTATGGACACGATTCTAAAAAATAATTTCTTCTGTTTTGAAGGGGAATGTTTTAAACAAAATCAAGGGGTTGCTATGGGCTCTAGTTGTGCCCCCCTGTTTGCTAACTTGGTCATGTATAGTTGGGAAAAGAAGAATGTGTTTTGTACTGAATTTCAACACAAACGGTCCATGTACTTGAGGTTTTTGGATGATATCTTTATTTTATGGAAGGATGATGAATATGGTGAGCAGTTTTATGATTACATGAATGAAATTTGTGATTATTTCAAGTTCACTTCCACGCACAATAATGTGGAAATTACTTGGATGTGACTATAAATAAAGATATTTTGTCAAAAGAATTTTCTTCCACTATATACAGGAAACCTACATTTTCTAATGACTACTTAGAATTTAGTAGTAGCCACCCCTATTTTATGAAGAAAAGTATTGTTAAAGTCCAGTTCATCAGAGTGGCCAGAATGCGTTCATCCTTCAGTAGTGCCACTAGGGAGATGGATGTGTTGTGGCATTTTTTTAAAGATCGAGGTTACCCGGACAAATTGGTTATGGAAATGTACAACTTTGTGAAGGAGAATTGGGGTGTTGGGTATACCCCATTATTAGGGAATTCCATGGTTGCCCATAGGGAGACAACTACCCTTGAAAAATTTGAGAACAGTATGGTCCTAACTTACGGTAACTATAGTAAAAAAGTTAAGGGCATACTATGTAAGAATTGGATTTTGTTTAGGACTAATAAAGAACTTCAGTCAACCATGGGGAATAATCCCAGTTTTGTGTTTAAAACTAACACAAACTTGAAATTTTTGTTTGAACACCCCAGTATGGTAAGAAGTGTTTTTGACAAATATACCACTTGTTGTGGACACTGTAACTACTGTAAATATATTTTTAAAGAACCAATTTTGTACATTGGTGAATTTGGGATAAAAGTGAGTACGATAATTGGTAATTGTGGTACAAAGGGTTGTGTCTATTTGGCAGTATGTCAGGACTGTTCTAACTTCTATGTAGGGAAAACAGAAAGAACCCTTCGTAGGAGAGTATATGAACATATGTACGCCATTAGACAAAAGAACACTAATAATGCCCTGTTTAGACACTTAGATAGTAGTGTGGGTTGTTCAGCGTTTTTGTTTGGGATTTTAGAAATAGTAGTGATAAATTCTAGGGGGGGGTGATTGGGCTAATGTATTTGAGAGAGCAGAAATGAAATGGCAAATAAGGTTAAATGCTACCCACACCCCCGGTATTAATGAACACATTTCTGTCATGCCCCTTTTAAAGTATAGAGCCCTAGTGTTATAAAACATCAAATTAACAATTTTTTATTCATTAACAAATGTATTATGGTTGTTGTAAATGTACTGTTTCTGTGTTTTTAAATCACTAATTAGTATGTATACACCCAGTGTTTTTTATTGGTTGTTTTAACATATTTAAATGGAGTGTTTTAATTGTGTTATTGGTTCTGATGAAGTCCAGGGTTTCCTGGATGAAAGCACTTGACCAACTTTTTATTATTTTTTATGCTGGAATAAACTGATTGTGGATTGTTAAATTAGCCTGTTTTATTTGCACCATATCAGATTGGCGAGAAGGTGTTGTGCAATTCCTGACCTGACCACTGCCACTACTTGTTGCCTGCATGCAACATTGTTACCATCCTGAGTACCCAGGTCTGTCATCGCAGTCTGTGTGCTTATGGTGCTGGTATGGGAAATACTGGGGATATGTCCTTGCCGTATGGCATGCTGACACTGTTGTCTGGATTCAGCTTGAGGCCAGGACCTTGCCACCACTCCATACCCACTGTATGGCCCCGTGCAGTGTGTTAACAGCAGTTTATGGCTCAATGACAGACTGCACAGTACTTACAGCTGACACAGCCTTACGCTGTACCTACATATATGGGTGGTGGCAGTTAAAATTCATGCCTATATACACGTGGGTTATTGGGGCAGCAAGTAGTCACAGAGCCTTCACATGTCTACATATTGTACACACATAGGCGACACAGATTGTGGTTGCCACCTTAACAAATGTGGACTGTGGGAAAAGTCTTGTAGTAACGTGACAGCTGGCAGGACATACCATACCCACTGCAAGTGCAACACACAAGACTTCCTTTGCTACTATGGCACCTTATTTGTGTGACATTACCTTAGCTTACGCTATTTGTCATAACACTAAGGTACTTCTGATGTGCAATAACTGCTGTATGCAATCAGTAGAGAACTGTATGAAATTTTTTTTTGTCCTACACTCTTGGGACCTCTTTATTGTTTCTGTTGTTGTCACAGGTCACACCTTGCCAAACATGGATTGCAACCTGCAGGACGGTACAGATGGTGGCCATACCTGTGACCACTGCATATGTCTGCAGATTGTCTTGATGTTTGACACATACTTTCTTTATGTCTGTCGTAACATTGTGGTTTTCTGGCAAACTGTTGGAAAATTATGACAGACTAACATTACAGATTAATAATGGATTTTGTCACATAACCACACATACCCTTTGAAAAGTGCATTCAAATGCACAACCTGTTCTGGTATCTACTTTCCATGTGTGTCACAGTGATATGTGATGGTTGTGCTCAATGTTTGGTCTTTGCCCCACTTTTCCATATATCTTTAACCAGATGTCTTTCTGTGAGGGGTTGAGAGGTGTTCTGGTGGCCATAACACAGTTAGACAGCTGCAAGGGGACACACACTCACTCACTCATGACCTGCCCTTGCTGATAATAGAACCTTTACCTGCCTAGTTTTACAAACAATACTGCTATATAGATAACACAAGCACCACAGAGCTACTGTAGTGTTATAGTGTCTGCCACTACTATTCAAGTAGGTGACAATTGCAGGGGCTGTTAGGATTGCCAGTGGGGGGGGGGTTCACAGGCCCTTAACATGGTAGAACCATCTGAAACATGCACACACTGCTGCATGGAGACATGCATTGAAACACACATGCACACAGAGTTGACACTTGACTTGCCTATCTAGTTATGTACAATACAGACTGACATGACTATTGCATGCGCCACAGTATTTTTGTGTTAGAAAATGTGTAACTGTGCTTACAAGGTGGATGACATCTGTAGGGACCATAACTAGGTTGGCAATGGGTGAGTTAACAGGGTGAAACAGTCACACACAATGGTAGAACCATCACATACACACAGGCAAGACAGCCATGGGGGATATGCATACAGAAACACATGCACTCACACAGTTGGCAATTGTTAGATTAGAACCCCTACCTATTTATGTACTATAGTGCTACGTAAATATTGCATGCGCCATGGGCATTATATGCCAGGGACATAACTCACAACCTCTTACACCCATTAATCTTGGGAACGCCTTCATGGATGGTGGGATAAACCACCCATAATTATGACTGTTCTCACGTATTGTTCTTACAAACCTGGATAAGTGATAGGGTAACAGACTTTGTATCAGCATGATGTTTCTGACGGGTATGACGTCTGATACTGACATGTGTAACTACAGCAACTGTCCTGTTTTTGCCAATGATTTGTCATAAAACCCCATTGTTAGGAGACACTGACCACATATATGTTGCAACCATCTGGATATTCTGCATACATCTGTACAGATGACTGGTACGGCCTGTAGAGTTTAACATGGTGCATGTAAGCCGGATGACATTAACAGACTCTGTAAAGTAATGCCATGGGGAGGGGGTCAACACGGCTTAAAATGGTATAACCAACACACACAACAGCCACATGGGATATGCTTCACACACACACACACACACACACACACACACACACACACACACACACACACACACACACAGTAGTATAGCTGGCTGTATTGAGATTCAAACCCTTACCTACACATTTGTATGTACTGTAGTGCTGCTCACTTATTACATGCGCCACAGAGCTTATATGCGTAGAAAGTTTCCAACAGTGGACCTAAGGTTGATGAGGTTGATGACATGAACAGGCCCTGTAAAGTAATGCAATTTGCGGGGGGGGGGACACCAGGGTGGAACAAGCCTCAAACTGATGTAACCAACACACACACACACACACACACATATGCACATGCAGTGTCACAGTTGCCAGTATTGAGATTACAGCTCCTACCTATCTAGTTAAATGTACTGTAGTGCTACATAGTTATCACATGCGCCACAGAGTTTATAGGGCTGAAGAGTGTCCAAAGGTACTTCTAAGGTGAATGACATCAGCAGGCCTTGTAAAGTAGGGCAGTGGGAAGTGTACTGGGTGGGAAAGGGCTCAAAATACTTTAACCTGCGCGCACACACACACACGTGGGTAATGTCACATTACAACCCCTACCTTACTACTGTTAAATAATGGAGCTCACCTTCATACTGGCACATGCCGCTGGTTACAATTGGTGTGCAATTGTTTGCAGCAGGATATCACTCTATGCCTTTCAGGGTGTCTCTCTCTCTCTGACTGTCTGTGTCTCCCTCTTTATCTCTCACTCTCTCTGTCACTGTCTGTCTCTCTCACTCTCTTCCTGTCTCTGCTTATGTATGATTGATATATTTGTATATGTTGCCCATATTTATGTAGGTGTATCACACTGAACAGATGCAGACATATCACATATGGGCCACCTACAGATAGCTTAGGGTAATCCTGTGTGATGGGGGTGGGGAGAGACTGCTAAGCTATACATAGCTGTCTGTATGCAAAGACATATGTGCACAATATGGTTGTATAGGTCGATGTGGGTTTAGACATGGGCTGTAATGCCCAGTATGACATTCTATAGTAAGAGTGGGAGTCCATTCCAGAGATAGCTATACTCCGGTCCAGGGTTTTGTGTGCTACTACAGCCGATTGGCTGATGAAGCTGTGCAGTCCAGCACCTCGGTGATATACTGGCTGGGGATCTCCTGGTTGTGTGGTATCCTTATTAACTGAAAAGACGTATCCTGGTGTGGGTACAGAGTGCATTGGACTGAGCAGAGGGTTGTATAATATGTATGGTTTATTCTACATAGCACTGTGATTTTGTGGTATGTCAGTGGCAGAGCAGTATAGAATAATGTGGTGAACTGCTGACTGACATTTTTTTATAGGTTCATAGGAGGTTACTAGGCTGTTGGCCCTGAGGCCCTAATACCCTAGCAGACAAGAGTGTAGCCCATATTTAGACATATCAGCACCAAGGGCCCCTGTCCAGAAGGGACACAGGTGGAATCCCAGGAGTGTATTTTCTGTTTTCCATCTAGTTATCCAGGGTGCACTTCAAAAGGTCTCTTGAGGTACTCTGCTTGACGTGGACAGGGAGTATATTCCACAGATGGGGGAGTCTGTGGGACACACATCTGTCAAACCAACAAGTCCTATTGATGTCACAGACCAGGTTGATGCTGCGCCTACAGGTTGCCCTAGTGGAGCTTGATTTCCAGATATGCAGCAGTCCCATCAAGACAGGGTCTGGATTGCTTTGTATGCCAGACAGAGGTTATCTGAGGAGTCTGCATGAAACTGAGTAGAGGGACAGTGCTTTTAGCCTGTCTGTATAAGGTAGATGTTTGAGGCCCAGGATTCTCCAGGTGAGGAACCTCTGTGGTCCCTCCAGATGCTGCATGTGCTTTGTGAGGTACATGCCGAAAGGGGAGTTGTACTCGATAATTGGCATTATAAGGGTAGAATACATGGATCTTATGATCTTTTTGTCCCTGGATGAGATACCCTTACTTATTAGGTGGGTCATGTAGAAAGCTTTCCATACAATGGAAGCAACCTGGTGGTCAGAAGTGAAGTTGCTATCAACCTGGGTGGACAAATCCCTCACTACTGATTGTGTACATAGGACATTGTTGTTAATGTGATAATATGTGAGGATGTCACTCTCACCAAAGGGGATGATGATGCATTTTCTGCCATTCAGCTTGAGGCCATGTTTCTGGCACCAGTCATTTGTTTGGGTGAGACCCTCCTGGAGGACATCCATATCACTTGGGGAACTGATGACTTTGCCCAGCTTGCAGTCATCTGCAAACTTGGTCAGCCATAGGCCACTGGTTTTGGCCTACACCTCAAAGAAGTATATCCTGTATAACAGAGGCCCCAAAAACTGATCCTTGGGGTATGCCGCTTGTTATGGGTCTACTGCTTGAGTTGGCTACCCCTATTATGATTAGTTGGGTCCTATCAGTGAGACAGTTTGCTATCCATGTATGGATTGATGCCTAGTTGACGAGTTTATCTACTATGGCCAAGTGGGGAATAGTATTGAAGGCTTTGGCCAAGTCAAGGTGGGTGGTGTGCACCGTCTTTCCCTCATCCATGGCTTTGGTGGCTGTCTCATAGAAGTCGACCGGATTTAACAGACAAGCATCCCATTGACAAGGCCAAACTGTGTGGGGTCGAGTATTTGGAGTTTGCCAATGTCCCTGTTAATAAGGTCCATGATAATCCGTTGCATGGCTTTGCAGATCAGGCTAGTTAGGCTGATGGGTCTATAATTTCCTGGATAGGTGGATGCTCCACCTGTGTGTAAAGGGATGACAGTGTCCATCCTCCACTCAGCTATGACAAAGCCAATACTCAGGCTTTGGTTGATTAGGATGCCTAATGGTGCTGCAAGTTCATGCCTGAGTTCATGTAAGATACTGCCTAGGATGTTGTTGGGTCCCATGGAGGCTATCATTTTTGCCTTTGAGAGGGCAGTGATGACCTCTTCCCTAGAGAAAATTGGGGGGCAGGTACTGGGGATGTCCTGATTTACTGATTGGGGGGGTGGACTACTGATGGGGGGGGACATAGTGGAGAAGTTTCCGCTGAATCTGTCAACCAGTAGATTGGCTATATCTACAGCATTTGTGGTATGTGGTGTCCTTGTCCACCAGTTCTGAACAGATCTGGGAGCTTCCTTTGAGACTGCAGACATATGTGAAGAAGGCCTTATGATTGTCTCTAGTAGATGTGGTCAATTTGGACTCTAAGTTGCCTTTAGAGGATTTCACTGGTGCTCTTATGTGCTCCTTCATGCTAAGGAGAAATTGCTTCCAATTGGGCACCTGCTCCTTCTTGGTCCTGGACAGCAAATTTTTCCTTTTGTGATATAGTTTGTTTATTGCAGATGTCCACCAGACAGGTTTACTCTTCCTTGCGGAGGATGATGATGTCCTGTCGGGTATTCCTGATTCCATGCATCTATATATAGGATTGTATAGTACTTGTGTACATTTGAATGTTGGTGCCTGTGGGGAGGAGGTTGTGCAGCTGGTTATACCATCCCTCAGGTGGTTGTAATCAGCATTGGAGTATTTTTATTTTTACCATAGCTAGAGAGGGGTCAGGGGAGAGGGTGATATCGAAAGTGACAGCTTTTTTGTCGGATCTTGCCAGGGAGAATGATACCATAGGGGTGCTGCAGTGGTTAATCATGTTGGTTACTACCAAGTCCAAGATATGCATCACATTTTGTGGGGGTATCAAGTAGCTGTCCCATGGCTTTTGCATTGATAAAATGGGGGAATCTCTGTGCATTTCTGTTCTGACATGAGTAGTTTTTCCAATCTGTGGTTGGGTAATTAAAGTCAGCCAGGATCAGGGTAAATTGTTGAATATTGATATATTTGTAGAGGTCCAGATAGGTGGAGTTGGCATCCTGAGTCATATATGTGGGCCTGTAGCTACCAATAATTTGAATAGGGGTCTTGTCAATGGTTAACTGCATCTGGAGTCTCGTATGCGTCAGACTGTTTGACCAACCTGGAGGTGTGTGTTTAATATATATTTATACTCCACCTCTTTTGACTTTGCAGGCCACATTTTGGGGTCTGACTGTGTGATAGGATGAGTGACCAGGTAAGGATGAGTTGCTCTCCACAGCTTTGACCCAGGATGTTCATCGTGCATACAGCTGCAGTCATAACAGATGGGTTTTCCTGCCGTCAGGCGGGTCCTCGGTCGGCCGAATTCCAAAGTCTAGGTCCAGCATCGCTTCTTCCCTGACGTCAGTGTGACAGGGGTATAAAAGAACCAGCCGACACCATTTTCTTCAGTCTTTCTTGTCGCGCGGTGCCCGAAGCAGAAGCAGTTCGCAAGTGCCGGTCGGCCAGCTCCTGAGATTACGAATATTTTTTAACCGAAGTTTTCTTGAAAGCTAAGTACCCCATTGGGGAAACTTTTCTTGCCTCAGACAAATGTCAGACAAAGTTAATAATTGCATTTCATGTGGGAAGCAAATACCGCATAAGGATTTCCATTCCCTCTTCATTCCTTGCTTAGGCCCAGACCACGACGTCTCAGCCTGTTGTTTTTGTGCTACATTCAACAGACGCACTATTAAGCGTCGGGCGGAGTTCGCCCAACACTATTTTGGCAAAAAGTTTAATTACATTATGTTGTCGGATAATCCGACTCCAGTTTTGAGTAAAAGACCCAAAGATAAGGACCGACATACGAGGTCCGCGACTTCTATCGACACCATGCTAAAGCTGACTACTGGTGCTCCGTTTCTCAGCGAGGCGCCTACGCAGCCCCTGACTACCGATGACACTTCATTAGCTGTGTCTTCTGTGCCCGAGGTCGCAGGCTCTTCGGCCCACACCCCGACTACAGATGCCGAAGCCACTCTTGGCAGGGAAACTCAGAGTTTAGACAGGCCTGCCACCTCTCAAGGTGTCTTCAGGCCTTCTTCTTCCTTTTCCATTAAGGCTTTCACTAAATCTAAAGCAGCCATGCATTCTAAAAGACAAGCTCCTCAGGGCCCCTCTCAAGGCCCCATGCCTAAAAAGCAGATGCTCAAAATGGCTGAGGATTTGATTACTCTTATCAGGGGTTCCCAACCCCCCTCGGACAAAAGGTCCAGAGTGGAGGAAGAATACCCTTCCTCGGATCAGGCCTCCATTACTTCAGAACATTCTGATGACCAGGAACATTCATACTCCCCTTTTGAAGATTCTGATGCAGAGGAGTCCATTCCCTCTGTCTCCCCCCCCCCGAGGACTACTCTTTTGGGGAAACTTTGCATACCTTGAGGGAACACTTCCACTGGGAAGGCCAAGATTACTCAGACTCCAAGAAAAGGCTCAGGGATTTCCTCTTGCTCCCTCAGCACAGGCCTCTGGCTATCCCTCCTGTTTTAGACATACTAGATGATGTGTATTCAGAGGCCAGCCTTAACCCAGATTCTTTACCTCCATCTCCAGTCAAGCCTGACGGGTATTACCGGGTTCCTGATTCACACCAATTCCTATACAAAAGCCATGCGGCTGACCCAGAGACCATTTCACAGGGTCCCAAGGGAATTAAGGCCTCCACTGCCAAAAATCCATTACGTTCAGAGAGAGATTCCAAAGCTTTAGAAAGGTGGGGGAAAAAGGTATACACCTCAGCCACCTTAACCATGAGGGCATTAAACTGTCAGTTCCATATGTTAAAGTATCAACAGTTTTTGTTATCTCAGTTGAAAAGCAAAATGTCACAACCTGAACAACTAGACTTGAAGGAGTTGCAGGATTTGTTGCATAGTGCAGAGCAAGTGGGTAAACATACCTTGCAATGTGGTTTTGATGCTTTAGAGGCCTCATGTAGAGCTGCTGTTACAGGATCAGTCATACGTAGACATGCTTGGCTCAAAGAACAAACCTTACCAGATCATGTCAAAGCTAAACTACTAGATGCACCTCTTCAAAAAGATGTATTGTTTGGTGTTAAGGCTGAGGAGGTATTAAAGAAAATGGAGGAAAAGGCAAAATCAATGCAAACAGTGAAAGATTTCCTACAGGTACAACCTCCACGTTTCAGTAGAAATTGTCCTTCAAAAAATTGGTCCTTTCCAGCCATGGACAGACCTCAAAGAGGTAGATACAGGCGCCCGAGGGGTAGAGGGCAATCTCAAGGATCATTTAAAGGCAGACAATGGCAAGCACCTACACCAAGAGGTGGTGAGGATAGTTCACAGCCATTCAGAAAGCAGAACCAATGACTTTCCCCTTTGCATGCCAAGCAAGGCTCAATTGGCAGCACCTTTAGGCGGAAAACTGGCGTTATTTTCAAAGAATTGGCATATTGTCACAAAAGACAAATGGATCCTGGACATTATAGACAGAGGCTACAGATTCCACTTTCACACCCTTCCAAAAATGAGAGGCATGCCAAACCTGCCACACAATCAAAGGGCATAGGCACAAAAAGAAATTTCAGATCTCATGGACATGAAAGCTATTCAAGAGGTACCTGCACAAGAACAGGGTCAAGGTTTTTATTCCAGACTATTCCTGGTACCAAGGAAGGGCAAAGATTGGAGACCTATTTTGGAGCTTTCCATCCTAAACACATATTTACTCGTACCAAAATTCAAGATGCTCACATTACAGCAGCTTCTTCCCATGCTGGGCAAGGAGTCATGGCTGGTAACATTGGACCTCAAGGAGGCATACCTGCATGTCCCAATCAGACAAGATTGCAGAAGATACCTCAGATTTCTTGCAGGTTCAACCCATTATCAATTCTCTGCATTGCCCTTTGGCTTATCTACTGCGCCCAGAGTGTTCACGAAATGCCTGGCATCAGTAATTGCCTTCTGCAGACTTCAAGGGATACAAATATACCCATATTTGGACGACTGCCTGATCCAATCGGACAGCAAACACATACTTCTGAAACACCTGGTGTTTGTAATAATGTTGTTGGATTCTCTGGGATACACAGTCAACAAAAAGAAATCAAGACTAATACCCTCTCAAACAATAATTTTCCTGGGTGCCAGCTTGAATACAAACACCCAGATGGCCTACCTCACGCCAGAGAAACAAGGGCAACTAACTCATTACTTCAGAAACTGGCAACCTTCACCAGGCTGACTGCAAGGAAAATCCTGCAGGCTCTGGGATTCATGGCATCTTGCATCCTACTAATCCCATGTGCAAAGCTGCATACGAGGAAACTTCAGTGGTACCTAAAAACTTATGGTCTCAACACAGCCACAATTTGGAAACAGTTATACCACTTATTCCATGTCTTCAAAAGGAATTTCTGTGGTGGGCTCAAGCATGCCAAAGAAACATAGGTCTCCCATTCTGCAAGCCTCAAGCAAATCAAGTCATCACAACAGACGCCTCGGACTACGCCTGGGGGGTGCACATGACAGATCGGTGCATTCAGGGCAAATAGTCCCAAAAAGAAAAGCACCTACACATTAATCAAAAGGAAATACTAGCAGTAATAAATGCTATTATGGCTTTCAAAGACCTACTGCATCCAGGCCAGCTATTGATAAGGACGGACAACACCACAGTGATGTGGTACATAAACAAACAGGGAGGAACCCATTCGTACCCCCTATGCAGGCTAGCCATGTCTCTTTGGAACATGGCTCTGGAATTACAAATCCAACTTCAAGCACAGTTCCTGCCAGGCAAGGAAAACACGCTGGCAGACAACCTAAGCAGAAATATGACAGATCCACACGAATGGAAGTTGCATCCTCAAGTTTACAAAGATAATTCAAGCATGGGGAAGGCCAGACATAGATCTCTTTGCCTCCCACAGAAATTACCAATTGACAAAATTCTGCTCAAGGACCTTTCATCCACAGGCCTGGAAAGTGGACGCACTCTCTTTCAGTTGGACAACAATGACAGTTTATGCCTTTCCACCTCTTCCTCTGCTGCCCAAAGTTCTATTAAAAGCCAGAGCAGACAGACCAAAGATGATTCTCATTGCTCCAGACTGGCCAAGACAACACTGGTACCCACTCCTGAGGAGCCTGACGCATTCCCCACCATGGATCCTGCCTCTAATGCCTCTTCTAATGACTCAGCACAACTTCAAAACTCTTCACAGTCAGCAGAAAACACTCAATCTAGCCGCATGGAGGATTCCTTAAATCCAAAACAGACCCTACTCTCCAAGGAGGTGCAGGATGTCATTCTGGAGGCCAGAAGGCCTTCTACTAGAAAAGCCTACTCCGCAAAATGGAAATGGTTTTGTGCCTGGAATCAGAAAAAGGGTCAGAATCCTGAAATACTGAATTTACCTCAAATATTACAGTACCTAGCTGAGATGCTAAACAGTGGACTTTCATTCTCCTCCATCAAAATCCATGCCTCAGCCATTTCTGCAGAATACAACACTGATCCTCCTTTATTCTCTCACCCTCTCTTAAGACAGTTCCTCAGAGGGGCTAAGAATATAAAACCCCCAAGGAAGCAACCAGTACCTGCTTGTTACCTCAATTTCATTCTAGAAAAACTGACCCTGCCTCCTTTTGAGCCAGCTGCTTCAACAGAACTGCAATATTTGTCATGGAAAACAGCCTTCCTTCTGGCTATCACCTCAGCACGCAGGGTTTCGGAACTACAAGCCCTCATGGCTGTACAGCCTTTCATCATTTTCCATCAAGACAGAGTTTCCTTATGAACCAACCCTTCTTTTATGCCAAAGGTAGTATCCAGGGTAGCCTTGAATCAGGCTATCCACTTACCTACCTTTTACCCTAATCCACAAAACAAAGGGGAGAGACTACTACAATCCTTGGACATTCACAGACAGCTCTGTTATTATTTGGACAGAACAAAGCCTTTCAGAAAATCAGAGCAACTCTTTGTGTCCTATGCTACAGGTGCTCAAGGGAAGCCTATTTCCAAACAGACTATCTCAAAATGGATAGCCCACTGCATTCACTTTTGTTACTCTTTTCATGGTAAAACTGTACCTACAGGCATCAGATCTCACTCCACAAGGGCCACAGCTACCTCTGCAGCTTTCCTCAGGGGGGTTCCTACCAAAGATATTTTGGAAGCAGCCACTTGGAGTTCTGTACATACTTTCTCCAAGCACTATCTCCTACCATTATACTCCAAATCTAGAGCGGGCTTTGCCACCGCAGTCTTGCAGGGCATCCTGGCTCCTCCTAGTTCCACTTAGTGCCTCCCACCCCTTTTTTAGCTTTGGGATTCTACCCATCTGTTATGACTGCAGCTGTATGCACGATGAACATAGTACAGTTTTGTACCTACCATAAATGTAGATGTTCGAGTGCTAATACAGCTGCAGTCCAGGTTTCCCTCCCTCCTTCCCCTCTTGGGACAGGCCTAATGGCCAACACCTCCTCATACAACATGATTGGGGTATTCTTTTATGGTGTATTTGCTTGCAACTACTGTTTTTTGATTTTATTGCATTGCATTATTACATAAATTTATGTTTTGCCTTCCTTCTGGGGGCACCGGACATCTGGGGCAAGAAAAACTGAAGAAAATGGCGTCGGCTGGTTCTTTTATACCCCTGTCGTACTGACGTCAGGGAAGAAGCGACTACATCCGACGCCGGACCTAGACTTTGGAATTCGGCCGACCGAGGACCCGCCTGATGGCAGGAAAACCCATCTGTTGTGACTGCAGCTGTATTAGCACTCGAACATCTACATTTATGGTAGGTACAAAACTATACTTTTCTGTGACTGTACAAATGTCAGCATCTTCCATGGTTAAGAATGCTTGCAATGAGCACAGTTTCATGTTTAGACTCCTAGCGTTTAGTGGTATGACCTTTAATTTCCGTTTTGTTGAGAGTTTTATGTTGGTAGTATCGACCTCATGACTTTCCCTAAAAAGGCACTATGGGGGAGGTAAGCCTGAAGCCCAAGTGAGACAGATGCAGGCCATCTCTAGCAAAGCAGCGTGGCCTGTCGATCATATGTTCCCAGGCTGTCAGACACTGGATCCTCCTGGGATGACACCAGAAAGTAAGCCAATTGTTAATGTCACTCATTTTATGTTTGCATTGAAGCATCATCCTGGGTGACGGTAGAATGCTGCTTAAGCCTAGGGACATACCTGCATGGGGCACATATATTCAGCAAGCTCAATCATGTCTGCCTTCCTATAGTCCAGGGAGGTACATCTGAAATCGTTCACACTGTCATGGAGTAGGACAGAGTCATAACAGTACCTGTTGTGGAGAGACTTGTGTGCATGTGTGATATGGTGGGTTCTGGCACCTGACATACAAGTAACCATGACTTTCTCCTTATCCAACCTGATGAAAGGCACATCTGTGTGTCTCACAATGGAGTCTCCTGTGACTAATATGTTGGGTTAATGGTTAGGCCTTAGTGGTTATGAGATACTAGTGTGTGAACTGTACATGGTATGTAGTGTGGAGGTTTGTGGAGTTCTCATGTGTTTCTGCCTCTGAAGTGTCCTTTGTTTGGGTTTGTTTTTGTTGAGAACCTCCACATATGTGGATGTGTGTTGTGTAGTTGTGGGTGATGTTTACTGACTCCATACACTGCGGGGAACCTATGTTACTGCACAATTTGTTCTGGTGTGCACATTCTCCATTTGTCTGGCCAGTGGTTCCCCTTCCCCTTATATGTTTCTCTTTGTCCTTCTGTAATCCAGTCACATCCTTTTCAACAGTTGCTGCTGTTATGTATTTGTATTTCTGGTGTGAGTGGGGTGGAAGTCGTAACATCATGCACAGGGTTTTGGACACCTCTGAGTGTACCTTTTTAGCAGGTTGTCCATCATTGCACCCCGACATCTGCTGTGTTCTTCCGACGGTTTGTGTTGGAATGTTATAAGGCTACATGTTGGGAATAGCTGTCAAATCGTCACAAACTGACATCTGGACAGGCCCATATATGACAGTCAGACACACCCCCCACATGGGGACAGGGTGTTAATATTGCTCTGGCAAACATAGACAGTTGGGAGCCCAGTTTGGTATTAGCTTGCTTTTTCTTATGGGTATGATGTCTGCTTCTCCACTGTCTGCCATTGATGTTTTCATATCAACCTTTATTGTTTTGCAAATAGTTTGGCAGGCAAATGCAGTGTATATACGAGGCATACTTGTGGTCCTTATATGACACCCTGTCATTCCAGGGGGGTATGGATGGTGCCCAGTGACTTGTTGTCAGTATTGACACAGTAAGGTGGCAACCATTTATAACCTGGCAGTATACTGACTTTTAAGAACATGATGTCCAACTAGGCACTGTTTAGGTTACTCTGAGCTGTGTACTGTCCATGTGTGTGGCCCCCTATCCCTGAATTGTCCTGCTTTCCTGCAGTATCGGATATTGACTTCTGGACAGTGTGTACAACTCCTATCATAGGTGTAGCTGACATGCAAAATACTTGGCACAGAAAGTCTTGACACATGGACCCTGTCAACCACAGTACTGTACTTACACTACTAAGCCACAACAGCAAGTTCTGCCTACTTTCCTGACAGTATTAACCACGCATATACATAGCTCACTGACCCCTGCATATTGTAGAAATTTCTTCCATTTTTAAGCCCCGCGGCACTCAGTGCAAACCCGTGGAGCTAGTGCAAACTTTGCTAAGCAGAAAGGGCCCTCCCCTGGATATGAACACGCTCAGCATTTCTCTAACCAGCTAAGCACAGCTTAGCAGCCTCAGACACCCCCCCCTCCGCTTAGCTGTGCTTAGCTGAATGCAAACGGGAGCCGCTGGGCTCCAGTGTGCTTACACAAACCATGACACACCCCCTTTTCATGTCAGCTGCCTCTTCTGCCTACACCACCACGTTCTAGCCCCTACGCGGTTAGGTACGTGTGGACACTGTAACCCATTTTGCTGTTCATTAAACTTAGCTCATTTACATACACTTAATTGTGTATGCCCTAGTTACAGCACTAAACGCGAGCCCCATGTCCTTGGCAACCTCTATAACCTGCCATTGTATGAGTCTGCATGCTGGACAGTATAATGGGGAAATTCACTTTACCTTTAATACTCCTCTTTTACTGTTTTAAATTTATTCTTTGCAAGATCGCATGCTTGTGCGCCTCTGCACTCTGCCTAAACATGGCATATGTGCCAAAAAAAACCTTTTGATTTTTTACATTTTGAATCAGTTTTATGGCCACTGGCATGCCTAATGCACCTAATATATGCTTTACTTTTAGTTGTCCAATTACACAACAGAATAACCACCAAGCTGATGACAACGAATTCCTTTTCACGGACTCACCATTAAGTGTACAAACACCTCTCCTGTGGCACAGTTTATTGTATGAACGAACAACCCAGAGTGTAATCCAAATGCTGATAGCACATACAAAAGAAACAAAACAAAGAATATTCCACAATGGTTAAGCGCTTTCACCCACTCATATAGTGGGCTTCTTCAGAACACCATCTCATTGTTTGATCTTGCGTTATATTTCAAATTTGGCGCCACAATCAACTGACTCTAAAATGACTAAATCCGTTCCCATGTAAGCGCTTTGAAGTTGACTGACAGTTACTAACATAAACGTATTCACAAAGTGTACATAACAGCAAGTCCACTTCAATAGTCAGTGTATCGCTAACCATCTATAAAATATTTATAACATAAATACAACGGATAATTGATACTGAATACGTTTGTTACCAAAACGTATGTTAACCAAAAACTATTAATACAATGTTGCTTTTCCCTATAGAAATCTGCTCTTTGTAATGTATTACTAAAACTTGTTGAATGTCTCTAAGTTTTTTATATATGATTATACATCTCATGCTGAATTTGTACTGTACAAAACACATGAAAAGCACATATTAAAAAACACGTAAAAACTGTATAAAATACATAAAGTTACATAAAAATTATCTTCCAAATACATAAATCTGACCGATTAATAAATAAATGAAAATCAAATTGATACATCTCAAAATATTGCACAACCACTATCAGTAATTAAAATGTCTTCCCATTGCTACATAAATGTTGAAAAATATGTATGTACATCTTATGTTTTTTTAATATGAAAAGACTGTGTGCTGTGACGATGTGACTATGAAATTCTAAAATAAAATGTTTTATATATATATATATATATATAAATAAAAATTATTGTGTGTGTATATATATATATATATATATATATATATATATATATAAAAATGAAATGTATACCAAGCGTATGAAAATGTATAAAAATGTATAAAAAAGTGTAAAATGTATAAAATTGTGGTTTCAATAAACTAATACCTTTACTAAAATGGGAACCAAGAATGACAAAACCAAAACTCCGTAAACTCAAACAGATAGACGAAAGGAGCCAAGCAGTCCAAACGTAGATAAAGCCACACAGTAATAAGTGGTAAAAAAAAAAAAAAAAAAAAAAAAAAATGTCACTAAAAACTTTTAAAGTTTTAAAAAGTTCCGCCCAGAGGCAGTTCAGTGCTATTGACCAATCAGAAGTTCACGCAAAATTAAAGGTACAAGCAACTGCGAGCACCTGAACAAACAAAGCAGGAGACTCAAATACGTCATTAAATAAAATCAAACGTAGCAAATACATACAATATTAAATTAATAAATTATAAAATATACTTTTGACTATTCACATAATAATCTATACTCAAGTAAGTAAAGTACGCAAAATACTAGTATTGAAACACAATCTCTGTTGATTAGTCAGTGTATGACTAACCTAGACAATATGTCCATAAGAGACTAATAAAAACTTTTATACTGGTTTTCAAAAACATTTTTAGAAGTAATTAGTTATCTTAAAACACTCCCCAGTTTCAACAGACAAGAAATATTACAATTGCTTTGTTTGTTCAGGTGCTCGCAGTTGCTTGTACCTTTAATTTTGTGTGAATTTCTGATTGGTCAATAGCACTGAACTGCCTCTGGGTGGAACTTTTTAAAACTTTAAAAGTTTTTAGTGACATTTTTTTTTTTTTTTTTTACACATTCTTTCTGAAGAAGTTTCCTATTTTGGTGAGACGAAAACGTGTCTTGTGATAATAAACTTGTGATACGTTAATTAGTATTACCACTTATTACTGTGTGGCTTTATCTACTTTTGGACTGCTTGGCTCCTTTCGTCTATCTGTTTGAGTTTACGGACATTTACTAAAATATAATGAGTAATAACACTCAAGTAAATTTAATAAGTGGTATATATTCCACTTTTAACTCCTCTGTTGTTCCAATAAATTATGTCAATTCCAAGATTGGTTTACATGAAATGTAGTCATTGAGACCTGGGAGGTGGTGGCATCTAAATAAAGTTGCCACCAAACTTCTTTATAGTTTAACAAAGTTTTAAAATCACCACCTCTTGGGTATACAGTAATTATTTCCAAAATCGCAAATTTAAAATTGTGTGTCTCCCCCATTTTTTCAATATGCCTGTATAATGCATTGGTAGAATCTTTCTTCCTTATACAATATATATGGTCATATATTTGCTGTCTAAGACATCTCTCAGTCTTGCCTACATAATAACTTGCACATTACAACACTTGGCCAAGTATATAAGCATTTTTGTCCTACAATTCCCATATTTGAATTTAACTGTTGTTTTTAATTCATTCTGAATGATCATCTTTTCATCTTCACATATATATCTACATTGATTGCATGTTCCACATTTAAAAGTGTGAGTAGAATTATTATTCTTTAACCCCTTACTTACACTTAATGTCTTGTGGACTAATAAGTTTTTTATGTTTCTTCCCATTTTATAAACAATTCTTGGTTTATTACCCATTATTTCCAATAAACTGGGATCGTGGGAAATTAAAAACCAGAATTTATTTATAATATATTCTACCTTGTCTACTGTTGGACTGTATCATAGTATTAAGGATCTCTGATGGCATGTGGTGTCATTGTCGTGATTGTTCCCCACATTTTGCACCTGTTTAATTTCAAATCCCAGTCCTAACAAGGGTTTATACTTAACACCCCATTCATGCATCACGTGTTGTCCTATATCAGATAATATTTTTGGTGGATAGCCTCTTTCAAGAAATAATTCTTTTATAAATTTAATTTCATCAGCCATCATCTTTACATCTGATGTCATACAGGCCGCCCTAATACATTGCCCTTTATAAATATTATTTTTCATATTAAAAGGATGGCAACTACTGTATTCCAAGTAATCATTGGAAAAAAGTCTTCTTTCTATGTATTCTAGAACTAAATGTTCCATCCTTCTTGTATATATAGGTATCTAAATAGGCTATACCTTCAGTATTGTAAGCATACGTAAACTTGAGGTAATCACTGGTAGTGTTAAGAAATTGGATAAAAGCATTTAGCTTCTCCATACTGTCATCCCACAAAATGTAGACATCATCTAAAAATCTTGAATAATGTTTGATACTCTTAAAAAACTCACTTGGAAAAAGTATAGATTGTTCCCAATTTAACATGACCAGGTTGGCAAATATGTGAGCGCAAGCTGCTCCCATAGCTACCCCCCTGGTCTGTTTGAAGTGTTCACCCTCAAAAAATATGAAGTTGTTGTCTAATACTATAGACATCAATTCCATAATGAGGCATGTCTCATCCTGAATTCGGTATACTTAGTGATACTATTGCAAAAGGCCTCTAATCCTTCTTGTTTATTTATACACGAAAAAAGATCAATGACATCAATTGTAACAAAGATTAAACCTTCCTTACAAACACCAGTGGGATATGTACCTAAAAACTCCCATGAATCCTTTACCAAATGGGGTATCTTCCTGTATATATGTTTTAACTTCAAGTCTATAAACTTCCCCATGGTAAATGTTTTGGATCTACTACCCAATATAATGGGTCTGAAAGGGGGAGTCTTTAGTATCATTGTGCATTTTTGGTATGCCAACCATCATGGCTAATCTTGGATACTTGACTTTTAAAAATTTGTAAGCATCACTAGTGATTCTGCCATCAATATAATATTCTTCTATGTATGAATCTATCCGTTGATACGCTATGTTTATCTCATTGATAGAAATAGATTCATAATTACCTGAATAATAGGGAATATCACACATTTTCATAGGATATTTTAAACTATCATGGATGACAATACCACCCCCCTTGTCCGGCTTCATTACTCTTATGTTAGTGTCCTTCTGTAAAGCCTCAAGTATCATAATTTCTTCTTCATTTAAATTACTAGTCCTACCTCTATGAGAAAAATTAGATGCTTGGTAAATCTCCCTTGTCACTATTTTTTCGTAAATATCTATTACTGGATGATTCGGTGGTATATATGTACTTTTTTTCTTAATGCTACTATCTCTGCTGCTATCATTAGTGTCTGACAGTTCATCTTTCTTAATTTTATCTTTGAACAAAATAGCTAAATTCATCTTCCTAGTATATTTTTTAATTTCACATAAGCAATCTACCACATCAAAGTGTGGATTAGGTATATATTTCATACCCTTGGCTAATAAGTTGAAATGTGTCTTATGTATATCTAAACTTGAAAAATTATAAATACTAAAATTGTTAAATGGATGTATGTTCTCAAATACTACTATGTCTTGACTACCACTACTTTTTTTTTTACCAAATTTTTAGTACCTTTGTGTCGCTAACCATCTATAAAATATTTATAACATAAATACAATGGATAATTGATACTGAATACGTTTGTTACCAAAGCGTATGTTAACCAAAAACAATTAATACAATGTATATTTATGTTATAAATATTTTATAGATGGTTAGCGACACACTGACTATTGGATTTGCTGTTATGTACACTTTGTGAATACATTTATGTTAGTAACTGTCAGTCAACATGGCAACGGATTTAGTCATTTTAGAGTCCGTTGATTGTGGTGCCAAATTTGAAATATAATGCAAGATCAAACAATGAGATGGTGTTCTGAAGAAGCCCACTATACGAGTGGGTGAAAGCACTTAACCATTGTGGAATATTCTTTGTTTTGTTTTGTTTCTTTTGTATGTGCTATCAGCATTTGGATTACACTCTGGGTTGTTCGTTCATACAATAAACTGTGCCACAGGAGAGGTGTTTGTACACTTATTGGTGAGTCCGTGAAAAGGCATTACTTTTAAGTTGTCACAGCCCCCTTTTTTTTGCAGTCCAGTACACGGTTACTTACCACATACATTTTTATTGCCGACACGACTCCTACATGGATGCCTGTCTACTTCCTGGATTGGTAAATCACCTCATTTGCATCATTTTCACCAGCAAATGAGGTGATTTACATTCCACGATTGCATACATGGCAGTATAGTGCTGGGAGGCTCATGCACACCCTCAGCCTTGTTTCCTGGATCGCTCTGCCTCCGAACTCCGTGTTCGGGCCGCGCCACTATGCTTACATGGAGATTAGCTCAGTGTAGGCATTATTGAATTACCCCCTATGTCTGTAAGTGGAGGAATAGCCGTGTTGGATGATATAACTATTTCTTTATTTTCCTGCTTTCATAATGGAGATATGCAGATTGAAATTTATGTAATGTGTTTTTTAGGATGTCATGGTTAAGAGGAAATTATGGATAACAGATGGAAGTACCAATCTTTTAAAATATAAAGTTTTAATGAGCAGATATGTGTTGAACATTAATAAAAGAAAAAAGGTCATAAATGATTTTTAGTCTATGACGTTTATGTGTATGGAGTAGAATTTGTGTTGTCAGTATCACTGAGACGTTCATTTTACGTATACATAATTTCATAAAAGATAATTAAATTAATATGTTGTATCTGTGTCTAATAAAATAGTGTTTGGATTTTTTGTGAGAATACACCTGTCAAAATTTCACTTCAATTTGGATGTGAGACTGGAATGCATGCATACGTACTTTACTTTGTTATAACAGATTTGAGTAAATTGGCGCTCATTTAAAAAAATGGGAAGGCGGGATATGGGGTCCTGCTTTAGTTACAGAAGGATCACACTCATTAGCTGTCCATGAGGAAAGCATTTTTCAGGGTGCTGGAAAGGCAATTCTGTCAAATAGATGAGCTTCAGATTCAGAAGTAGTGCTGAATCCATTCGTGCTATGAATCAACTCTTTTTCTCTGTCAGAGATATTGAAGGTATCATACGAGTTTACCATTGTTGCCTGCTTGTGTTTTGTGAACCTAGAGAAGGCATATGAAAGAGTACCTTTGTGGGAGGTACTGCTTTAATAATGGAGTACTAGGACATCAGTTTTGTGCCTTTTGGTTCTTATATTTATGAAACAAGCATTGTGTTGATATTTTTGATAAGTGTAATATATTAGTGGTGAGTGTAGGACTCCAGCAAGGGTACAACCTGTCCTCTTTCCTGTTTTTGATATTCATGGACAGAATATCTGTTTACTGCCAAGACTTGGAGAGTATCTTGTCTGGGAACACAGTGCTTGCATCTCTGTTATTTCCAATGAATGTTGTTCTCTTGGCCTCAAGAAACTGTGATCTCTGGTATGCACCGGATGTGTTCACTGGTGAACTTGTAACAGCTGTTAGAAGAATCATCACTTCTAAAGCCAAAGTTAATGTTCTTTCCTTAAGAATGTATTGCTCTGTGTAGGAGAGGGTGAGTAGCTACCTCAAACGAAGGAGTTTAAATATCTTGGAATTGTATTCATGAGTTGGGGTAGAGGGGATCAGTAGACTAACTGTTGGATAGGTGCAACTGTGGTAGTACTGCAGAAGTTGCACTGGACTGTGGTAGTGAAGCTGTCGCTGAGTCCTTGGACAAAGCATTGAGTTTATTACTGAGTCTGTGCCCTTATCCTTTTCTTTGGACATGAACTTTGGGTGGTGACTTGAAGGACGAGATCACAGATAGTGGAAATGAGGTTCCTTCATAAGGTTGCTGGGTTCACTGTCCATGGCAAATGAGGAGTTTGGCAACTTGGGAGGATTGTAGAGTAGAGCCATTGATCTTCAGGTTTGAGAGGCACCAATTGAAGTGGTTTCAGCAGGTAGGTAGCACAGTCCCTACATGCCTCTGCAGGAAGTGTATGAAGCATAGCTCAGTAGAAGGAGGTTCTGTGGCTGACTTAGGATGCATTTGAGAGATTATGTTTCTCACTTGGCCTGTAAATGCCTTGGTATGCTGCAGGAGGATCCGCAGACTGTTGTCAGGGCTAGGAAAGTCTCTTCTACCCTGCTCAGCTACCACTATTACAACCCTCAACAGGCGAAGTGGGGCAAAAGATGGATGGATAAATACTCCGGGGTTGAGTAGTAGTGGTCCAAACTTCAGTTAGGCAGAAAGAAATAAGGCAACACTTTTTTTTATATGTCCAGCTTTTCAGCATTGGTAAAAATGTTGTGTGTGTCTGCATTCTGGGCTTATAAAAATCCATAATTAAAGAGATCATTAGAAACACTAGCTATGATTGATGAACCCATACATTAAAAGCTGTTTCAGTCTATTTGCAAATTCAAATATCAAATTCAAATATTTGCAAACATCTTGTTTTAAAAACAAGCTTATTGCCATCATGAACATTATGTACAACTATTCCAACATACCCATTCCAAGCAATTCAGTTGTGAGCTTTTAACAGACCAAGGCATAAAAAATGCTTACTTTTAACACAATACAAACCCAAATAGAAGGAAGTGAAATTGGATAAACATGTCATGTTTTTAGACTAACTTTATGCCCTTTACCCAAAAATCTGTTCCCATCTGCATATTCTCCTATAGTTCATAGGTAGGCACTAGGCTATCTGCCCGAAGGCATTTATAAGCCTAGCCGGAATGTGTTGGCTTTCGCCACCCCCTTAGATTAGTTCCCTGTGCCGTTGTCCAGCAGAGCCATTGAAGTGATCCCTGGGGTAAACTTTCTGTTTCCCATCCACTCGTCAAGGTTCCCCTTGAAGAGGGTTAGTGAGGAGCTCTGCCTAATGTAGATTGGGATCTTGTTCCAGAACATGGGAAGTCTCTGGGACAGGAATCTATACTTCCAGCACGTCCTATTTATTGTTGTGGTGAGGTTTAGATCCCTAGAGCGTGTGGCTCGAGGGGATATGGTTTTCTTTAGATGGAACATGTCCATCAATTCTGGGTTGGACATGGCCTTGTATGTCAGGCATAGATCACCTCTGAGTAGGCGGTATGCAGCTGAGTACAGCTGGAGTTTCTTCAGTCAAGCTGCATAGGGCATCTGTTTGAGGCCAGTGATCCTCTTGGTGAGGTACTTCTGTGGTCTTTCCAGCTGTTGCAGGTGTCTTGTAAGGTACATCCTGAATGAGGCGTTGGACTCTATGATGGGTCTGATGAGTGATGCGTAGAGGAGCACAATGACCACTTTTGATCTGAATGCAAACCCTTTTGTGATTAGGTGGGCCACATAGAAGGATTTTCTAACCACTTTTGCAATGTGATTATCAAAGGAGAGGTTACTATCTACTTGGGTCCCCAGATCCCTTATTACGTCTTCCGTATTTAGGGGGCTACCACCTATGTGGTAGTTTGTGGGCACTTTGTTTTTTCCAAAGGGGATGACTGTGCACATTTTGGCATTTAGCTTGAGGCCATGGTTTTGACACCAGGTATCTGTCTCAGTGAGACCCTTTTGGAGGATGTCTGTGTCAGCCGGAGAGTCTGTTATAGCCCCAAGTTTGCAGTTGTCTGTGAACTTGGTCAGCCATAGTCCTCCTGTGCTTTCCTGTACCTCTGAGAAGTATATGCCGAACAGGAGGGGTCCTAGGACTGAGCCCCGGGGAACGCCACTTGTAACCGGTTTAGAGTCAGACCTAGCTCCCACAACTCTTACCATGCAGATTCTGTATGTGAGCTAGTTGGCAACCCATCTTGTGACGTAGGGGTTTATGTTCAGGCTGGTGAGCTTGTCTGTAATACCTGAATGGGGAATGGTGTTGAAGGCCTTTGCGAGGTCTAGGTAGGCTGTGTGGACCACCTTTCCCTCATCTATAGCCTTGGTAACTGTCTCAAAGAAGTTCACTAGGTTTAGGAGGTGTGATCTGCCCTTAACAAAACTGAACTGGGTAGGGTCCAGTGTTTGGAGGTTCCCAATGTCTCTGTTAATGAGATCCATGATGATGTGCTCCATAGCCTTGCAGACCAAGCTAGTCAGGCTTATAGGGCGATAGTTCCCGGGGTCTGTTGTGACTCCACCTTTGTGGAGTGGAATAACCGTTGCTGTGCGCCACTCTATGGGCTGTGGAGAGGCTGAGTTCTTCCTAACTGTTGACATGTTCTTTATAATCTAAATTAACTTAGTTCTTACTAATGTATATTTATCTTGAACCGTGTTCCCTAATTTCCATCTCATTTCTTAAAATCCAACTCTGCCACTTCGCTAGATGTCTTCTGAGTGCCTTACCATTTGACCCTTTTTCCTTCAGCTTAGCTCATGTACCATAGCAGTCACCTTTCTTATTTTTTATTTATTTATTTTTTTTTGGGGGGGGGGGGGTCTTGGGATTTCCACTTCCTGGTTATGGTCTTTTTTTATTATTAGAGTTAGTATAAATAGGATATTGACCTGTCCTGGCATCATTTCGCATTCTGGAGTTGCAACTAGCAGAAATATCTCTTTAGTCAAAAATAAGCTCCTCCATAATTATATTCCTCACAAGAGATTGGAAGTGCTGTTTAAATTGCCCCAATCTGATACAATCTCAAAATGTATGACTCTAGGTCCCCTTCCAGTGCCCATCATATCTCCAGTAGTTATCTGTAGTGTCAGGAAAATATGATACATTTTTAGCTGAGGTATAAAATTATTTGTGGAGACATCTCCATGCAAAAATTTTGAATCTCTGGCTCTTCATGACGTACCTTGATAGAGCACAAATCCTTTCTCAGTAATCTATTGAGAGATGTCTACCTATTTATTTTTTTCCAGTTTGCTTTCTAATTTATCACAGACGTTTTATTTATACGCAATGTATTACTATGAATTAGGCTGAGCTGTTTTCTGGTTCCCCTTTTTGTGGCTTATCTGTCTATGTGTAACTCCATTAATCCTGGTTTATCTGTTCCCCTTCCTGGATAAATCCACTTATTTTTAGGAAGTCTTATCAGTCTTTCAAACTCCATTAATAAACTCCTTGAGTTGTTCATCTCCTTGACTCTGTCCCATCATATCTATTCCCCATCCTGTATAATCTGGTGCCAAAATCTGATAGAGGTTAACCTATTTCTGTAATTATGCCCTGCCCTTCTGAAGATAAGACTCTCAGTAGGTGTTCTAATAAGCAGGATAAACATCTACCAAGGCAGCAACATATCGTTTTTTCAAAGTGTCTTGTATACTCTGAAATATGTCTTTGAACATATTTTGTTCTGCCCTGGGTGCCATTGTTTTATTCCTTATCCCTTATACGTACTTCTGCCTCATCTTCATCCAACTGTAACATTACTAATGCTGTTTCCTTCCATTTTGCCTTATAGTCTTGTAATGTCAATAAAACATTTCTTATTTGTGCCACCACCAGATATGTGAGGGGAATAGGAAGCCCCAAGCCACCCCAGTCTTTTGTCATTCTATCCCATGAACCTCATGCCCTCTTCCCCTCACATAGGAAATCAATCAGTGTGTTTTTTATTCTAACCAGTTGCCCCTTCCTAACTGACCAGGGGAATGCTTGAAAGTAGTAAAACCGTAGGGGCAGGAAAAAATGTTTATTACTTGAAAATGTTGGTCAAAATCCAGGCTTAACATTTTTCCATTATCTAAACTCTTTTTTCATTCTGTCCATGTACATACTATGTGTCCCCAGGTTCTCTTCCTGTAGACTTGTTGTGATCCATATACCCAGGTTTTTTCATAGATCAGGATACTTTTCTGCAAGCAGTTATCATTATTGGCCTAGTTTTCCTGATGTTAACCTTATATCCCGAATGTCTCCCATTTTCTGTAAGAATATTAAACAACCACTCCATATCCTCTTGTGGCTGTAGCTGCCCTGGGTATAATAATATATCATCTGCATAGACCGCTGTTTTGTGCTTCACTGTCTCCATCAAATACCATCTCACACTGGACATTTGCAATTTCTCTACCAATGGTTATAGGTAGAGTGTGAACAACAATGGAGACGGTAGGCATCTTTGCCTCATGCCCCTTCTGATTTCAAATGGTTGAGATAGTCTAGCCTAGATTTTAATTTCGGCTGTAGAGTTATCATATAGCTTTTCTACTATAACAACAAATTTATTTCCCAAGCCAAATTTCAGAAAGACTTCTTTTAAAAATACCCATTCTACCCTGTTCTATGCTTTCCCAGTATCCAGTCTAAGCTGTGCAACCTTGTGCTGTGTATGCTGTATTGTCAGTGTTGCCCACATAATACTGCCAAATGTTTGTCTACCCTTAGTGAAACTTGTTTGATCCAAGTTTATTTAAGATGTTATGACATTTCTTAGTCTGGGCACTAATAAGGCCATAAAGATTCTGTAATCCTAGTTAACATGGAAATGAATCTATACCAGGAGGCGAAGTCTTTTGCTTTTCCCTCTTACCATCATCATCATCGTCTGCTTCCAGGATTCCAGGGGAGTGTCGGGATCCAGCATCTTATTGAACAAGGTAGCTAAGACTCCACACAGCTCCAAATCACCACATTTCCACATCTCAACCAGGAGACCACCCATTCCTGGTGTTTTTCTTTGTTTCATTTTGTTATTATTCCCCTGAACATCCATAACAGTGCTTGATCCAACTAATTCTACCTCCTGCTCCCAGGTAAGCTTTAGCAGATTTAGCACACTTAAATACTTTCTTATCCTGTCTCCTTCCCCCTTTAGTTCCACTTCTGACTGATGCAGCATCTTAAAAAAGCATCCGAATTCCTCCATGATATCATATGTTTCTGTTCTGTCTTCATTTCCTACATTTGGTCTTAATGCTATGACTGTTTGTTTTGCTTTCTGTTGCCTTAACTAGACGCCTTAACTAGACAACAAGGAAATGCTGATATCTGGGGGAGTCCTTAAAATACTGCTCTCTCAAACCTGTACAATATAACTCCCACTTTTTATCCAAAAGATCTGAAATTTTATTTTTTCCACCTTCCAGCTCTTGTGCATTTTCTAGCATCCATAACTTATCCCTCCCTTCTAGAACTTGCAACTCTTCAGTCTTTCTATCCAATATGGTTGTATGCTGTCTCCAATTTCATTATTTCTCCTCTGTTTAATTTTAATCTGCTCCCTTTTAACAATCACATCCTGCTTAAATCTTTTAAGTTCTTTCTTAAACAATTTATCAGTCCATTCCATAAGGGTTTCCCATTACATGTAATACATATGGACTCTCCAGTGCTTATTCAGTTTGATAGCAGTGATGTCCTGTAGATCTTATAGCACTGGTGCATCGTCTGAGAGGTATAGTGGGAGAACTTTCACACTAGCTGTTATGTACGAGTGCTCTTTTGAGATATAAACCCTGTCAAATCGGTCCCATGTCCCATGCTTGCCAGATTTGATGGTGAAGGCTGGGGAGATCCATTGTAGTTGTTAGCATCAGCAGGCTGTCTGCTTTTCATGTACTGCTTCATTAATCTACCCCTTCTCATAATTCCTAGCCTTCGAGGGCTTTCGTTAATATCTTTCATGTATGTTATAATAATTCCATTCCCAGCAGATATTAGTATGCCTTCAGAAAAATGTAACGTTTTTCTATAATTTCCCTAAATTTCAAAATACTAAATCCTGGTGGCATATAGATGGGGCACAGTGTAATCCTATGACCACCAGTAAATCCCTTAATTACTACAAAATAACCCTTGTCATTCCTCAGTTGGCTACCCACACTCAAGTGACAATGCACCGCGAATACTGCCGTCTTCTGTCTGCGACTCTGTGGGGTGGAGGAAAATACACCCACCCTCCACTGCTCTTTGATTAAATCTGAGTCGTCCACAGAATCTGAATGTGTTTTCTGTAACAGACAAATATCAGCCTTGTTGGAACTTATGTACTGGAAAATTCTCCTCCATCTCTGGGTATCCACAAGCCCATTAATGTTCTACAGTATCATTTTCTCATTGTTATTCACGCTCAGAATAATTGCTATTCAGGTAAACTGCAAACTTCTATGTTAGCATTACCTTCCCTCTTCTCCCCAAATCATTGTCCTGATGCTGCTTTTTATTTGATTTTGGCCTAATGATCAGCTTTGTACCCTTTAGCTTTTCATTTTTAACAAAATTAGATTTCTTATATAGAAAGAACAAAAATACAGAAATATAATATGTTAACAAATGGTAACAGTTTTAATATATATAAAAATTCCATATATAACATCTCAGTAACCGTGCAGGAAATGCTCACACTATCCATCTGTAGTGGCTGAAATTTAACTGTCTAATTGGCTCTGCAGGCCTCACAACACTTAATAGGTTCATCATTTTTTATCTATTACCTAGTACGTTCAGAAAATGATGTCCTTGAAGTCCAGACCCTACATTTCCTCACAAACACAAAAGCATTGAAACTGTAATGGTATAATGCCAACTTAGATAATTATGTCTCACAATCCACCCTTTTCTTGGCGCCAATATTTTCATTGCAGCGGCATGTTTATTCCCCATAATTACATCCTGTGCATACTTAGGAGAAGAACTGGTAATTCATGTCATTCTTTTCATCCAGTAAACTTCTATAGTCAGTTGTATCCCTCCTGGAGTATTTTGCCAATGGTTATATTCATTTTGAATAGAGAGCTGAGGCAGTACTTGCTGTATCCCTGAGTTCCCATTCAGTCGAACTTTAGTCAATTTAAGCCCCTCACAGCAGCCCTCGCTTGCCATATTTTGCTGTCTGTTAAAAATCGAGATGGAGACCTTCTATTGTGCTGATTTGTTGCTTGCTCCCTTGTCCCTATTCCCATTAGTGAATGTCTAAGAGGAGGGATGGCAACACAGTCAAGCTGCTCTGTTAGTTCTGCTGCATGCACCTCAAGGAGCAATATAGCTTTCTGTGCAAGGAACAATATAGATTCTTGTGCATCCAGAAATATTTTTGGCCCATTTGGCAACAACAAGCTAAAATATGCAGGGTAAATTGTTTTGAACCACAAATGTTGCTGCTTATAGTTTAACCACTTGGGGGGGGCTCCATTTTTTCATGGTAGTAGCCAAGAAGTCATTATTTATATATATTCCCTCACCCCCTACCTGACAAACCTTTCTGGTTTCCAAAACTGTGATAAAATTTCTTCTTTAATGCAATATGACTGAAGTCTGGCAATAATATGCCTTGATTTATTTGGAACGAGGGTTCCCTGTCTGGATTCTTTGAGCTATTTGTAGCTGTATAGCATGCTCCAGGATCCCAGACCAGAGTGGCAGATATTGCTGAACAAAAATAGCACAGTCTCAGCCTTCAGGTCTTTCTGGTAGCCCAGACAGCCTGATCTTTTTGTGCCAGCTCCTGTCCTTCATATCTGCCTGTTTCTCCTGGGTCTTCTCCAGTTTTGTCTCCAAATCTAGTATTCTTTCTTTCAATGTGTCATTTTCCTTATGGAGTTCAGTAATGGCATCTGAGTAATCAGTAAAGAAGCTGATTTTTGCATTAATTTCTCCATAAACTAATTTATCTTGCTGTTTATTTTTATTTTTTAGTTCGGAAAGTATAAGCTGTAGGGGATCTGAGCTAGTACTCTGTTCTCCCTCCTATATGGTCCTGTATTTCTTTTACATTATGATTACTAGTGGCACTTGTTTCTCATCTCATTAGGTCAACAGTGTTTGCTGTGAGTTAGATGTCACTTTTTTATTATAAGATGGTACTATTTTTCCTGGATTTCATCATCTGTCACCTTCACTTAAATTACTGTTGCTTAGTTAATTTGATGCTCTCCATTCTGCAAGCATCCTTTTTTTACTGTTATAGACTGTCTGGCCATGGGTTGACTGGTCCCTTGCCACACTGTATGCAAAAATCTTTTTAAGCAACAGTGCTTGACTGCAAATCTCGGCCCAGTTTATGGTGACAAATCTGATCTACTTGTTATTGCTGTAAACCGTATTTGTGTAATACGTTGTTGATGTACCGTCTTGCCTTTATGATCTCAGTTGTAACTGAAAAGGATGTTCAGACCAGTCCACTTATCTGGTTAACAAGAATAAAGGAAATAAAAAATAAGTCGTGCCATCCATCAAGAAAGAAACCTCCAGACCCTGGTTACAGATATACAGTTGCCTGTGCTGTTACCCTAGGAGTTTTCAAGAGATACATTTACCACACACTCTGAAACCATTCCCATATGTTTACATCAAGCAACTTATAACACAGTATTAAAATCCTGAAGTGGATGTGAAACCATGTAAGTGAATTTGAAAGATACTGAGTAAATTATCAAAAGTTGTGATTTTCCAAAATATTTTATTCGTCTCCCAAGAAATTTTAATGGAACATATTAAACCTAGCATACCACTCTTATGAATGTTTTCCATATTGCCTGCAACTGCCTACCAAAAAATACAACAATCAGACAGATGTATATTTGACTCACTAACATCAGATCACATTAAGAACTTGATTTCAGAACTTCATTCAGCAACACCTAACAACTCAAGCCAGAAATGGTAGAAAATATGACTGGTCCCCACTCCGGGCCAGCAATCAAGGAGACTCTATCCTCACCACTAACTCCGGTGAGGGATGGTCACTAAGAGCAAAGATGGATTCACACAGCATTTTCAGAGGCAGCTCCCTGAACCAAGCACAATTTCCCTTAAGAGCACACAGGGAGCGCTCTCCAGGCCTGGGGATGGACTCTCTCCAGGCCCACACAAAACTCCACACTGATCATTTTTGGAGCTCTGTGTCCCTGTTCCCAGTAGATGACACACACACACACACACACACACTTGGATATTTGAGTTTCATGCACACATACACACATGGTAAATGCTGGCACAGATTTACTAGCTGTGCCCCTTTCTGCCCAGACTCTGAGGTAATCACGGCAAGCTGCCACTAATCGGCTACCCGAATGCTCTTACAAAGGGTACACAATTATACTGTGTTCATAGCTTCATAGGTGTGTACTAGGCTAATGGCCCTGGGGCCTTTATAAGCCTAGCCATAGGATTACCCTGGCATCGTGTCACCTGACCTTCATGTCCAGTGCCTCTGTCGAGTAGAACCACTGGAGTTATCCCCGGAGTGAATTTTCTATTTCCCATCCACTCACCAAGATTTCTCTTGAAGAGGGTCAGTGAGGTGTTCTGCTTGACATCTATGGGCTGTCTATTCCATAGCATTGGCAGTCTCTGGGTTATGAACCTGTCCCTCCAGTATGTTCTGTTGATTGTGGTAATGAGGTTGAGGTCTCTGGAGCATGTGGTGCGAAGGGATTGGGTTATCTTTAGATGTAGTATTTCTAACCGAGCTGGGTCAGACATGGCTTTGTTAGTCAAGCAGAGATCACCTCTAAGTAGGCGATATGAGACACCAGAAACTTAGCCAGTTGTTGAAATCAATCATTTTCCTGCTTCTACTGTGGTATCATTCTGGGTGATGGTAGGATGCTGTTCAGGGCTAGGGTCATACCCGCCTGGGCTACGTAATCCAAGAGCTCCTCCATGTCTCTTTTCATGTAGTCCAGGGAGGCATGTCTCAGGTCATTCACACCCACATGTACAATGACTGAGTCGTATTTGTACTTGTTGTTGAGGGACCTGAGTGCGTGTGTTATGTGGCGGATCCTGGCACCTGACAGGCAGCTGACTGCTACTTTCTCCTTATTCAAACTAGTGAGTGGGACATCAGTGTGCCAGAGTCACAGATGGAAACATAGAGGCTTAGACTGTCTTGCTACAGCTGACAGAGACATAAAACACATTTAAAATTAAATCCATTGTAGGTACTGCTGTAGTAAAACACACAAAAAAATCTGTCCTGAGGACAATGTATTTTTCATTATTTTTTCTTAAGCACAGAAGTTTTGCTATGTATTAATTCTAGGTCCTGCAGCAACCCTGGGTTTAATTTCCACACTCTGCAATTGCCTGTTTTTTGGAGCAAGTCACTTAACTAGATATTGCTTCTGGGTCACCACTGAAAATGTGCACTTGTCTAGTCAGCTTACCCAATTAACAAATAACTTTTTCAACAGCTGGCCTGCTGTTTCAGAGGGGAAGCTTCTCTCTGTGGTGATGAGTCAAGAACCAGACAAATTCATGCTAGGGTAGAAGATGAAGCGGCCATTAACCCTTTTTCCTTTCACTGAAAGCAAGGATTGCATTGCAGTGGACTTGTTTGCAGACCTGTTATGAGCACTCAGAAGTCAGAAAGTGTGGCAGCAAAGCATGCAACCATGTGTATGTGTGTTTTTTTTTTTTGTGTGTGTATATAATAAATATATATATATATATATATATGTATATATATATATATATATATATATATATATATATATATATATATATATATATATGTATATATATATATATATATATATCTATATCTATATATATCTATATCTATATATATATATATATATATATATATATATATATATATATATAGATAGATATATATATATATATATATATATATATATATATATATATATATATATATATATATATATATTAGATATATATTTATACATATATATATATATATATATATATATATATATATATTTTATATATATATATATATATATATATATTTATATATATGTATAAATATATATCTAATATATATATATATATATATATATTAGATATATATTTATACATATATATATATATATATATATATATATAGATGTATAGATATAGATGTATATATGTATGTATATATATATATATATATATATATATATATATATAGATATATGTGCATGTACTCTTTTTTAGACCAGGTTGGACAAATTAGGACCATGTTGCATCCTTCAGTAGAGAATCACACACAGAGAAATTGATGTAGACATTGGAAATTTAGCTACGACACCAGAAAACTTTCCCTACTGCTTTTGAGATTGAGCTTTCAAGTACTTTTCTTATTTGATGGATGGAGTTTCTTGTTGAAATCATTGATGTTATAGAGACTGTAAGTGGAATGGAGAAGAGCATAAAAGGTTTTTCGATACATTGCTGTTGGAACTTTTGAAATGACTGAATCTCTTAAGTGTAGAATTGGGTTCACGTTGGACTGCTACTTGGATAAAGTAGGTGTACAACAGAGGATATCTGAAAGTAGGGAGTATAACCTAGTGTCTGAAGGGCTGGGATTATCAGTCAATACAAGTCTACTGAGTATGATGGCATAAAATGGAAGATGTGACACAGAGTGATGGCATAAAATGGAAGATGTGACACAGAATGAATAGTGCAGGGAGGTGTTGCAGGGAGGTTCTACACAGTAGAAGATATGTGAAAGCCGGGGAAGCGAAATAAAACTGACATTTGTCTATATAGTGCTGTTAGAGACTGGATGCAGAGAGTACCAGCTGGTGAAAGGAGATATAAGGTACTTTGGTAGGAGGAATATTTTCTCAGATAGATGTGTATTGTGGCATAGTTTAATTTATACATTTGGAATGGAAGTGAAACATTTTAAGTCATCAGTGTTTTTATTTTTTGGCTCATTGCTGTTGGTGACCTCATATGCTTCTATTACCAGGTCAGTTTAGTCCTATCCTCTGCATGTCCCTTTATTGGCAGCTCCCCAGTGTGAACCACATCAGGAGTGTCTCCCTTCCTTGAGAGCTCCTGTTGATGAGGGCCTTCAGCTTCATGTACAGGCGGTAGAGGATGAATCTCTGTAGATTGGGACAGGCCAGGTGAGTAGCTGTCATGCTGTGGCTCGCAGTGAAAATTTTGTTGCCCCCCCCCCCCCCCCCCAATTTTGCTGAACTGAGATGTATTAGCCTGCAAGGTATGATTTGAGGATGCACGTGCTTTGAGACTCTACAGCATACATACCTCATTATTATCTGGGCTCAACAAGAGATCACAGAGTACAAGATGAGTATGCTCATCCTGCCGTGCCTTTGCTGTCCAGCAATCCATCTCCTAATTGAACTGAGTCAGTTAGTGTTGGAGATGATCCTCTGTGTCATTTTGTTCAAGAAGTGAGATGTCATGTTTAAAATTATTGCTGCACACGATTTATAAAGGAAAGAGCTTCCATTGCTGAAGCTACATATCCAGTTTCATCTTTAAAAAACTCTACATTTTATGAAGTCGATTAATTGTATGTGCATGGGAAGATATGGGTGAGAAATTGTGTATCTACAGGTAAACCTGAACAATTTTACATCTGCAGATGAAGCTATGTATTAAGTGTTGTATATTCATAGATTGTGGATCTGAAACGAAAGTTACAGATGAAAAATTCCCTCTGCAAGGGAAGTTGTGTTTATGAAGCTATACATATACAAGGGAAGTCATGGATGGAAATTGTGTATCTGCAGGTGAAGTTACTGATGGACTTAATTTTTGTTGTGTCAGAGAATTGTAAAAAAAATAAGATACTTATTTGAGAATATGGATTGATGGTCAGGAAAGGAGTGTATACTTGAAAGAAATAAACCTAAGGTTGGCATATATACTAAATGCAACTTTTGTTAATAAAAAGTGATTTATATTGTGGTTGGTGTTGAATGGGCACCCAGAAACTGCTATGCACATGGAAATGCTAGTAGTCATTTAATTGCCTGTTTATTTAAAAAGGATATGTGAAATTCACCTTGGCTTCATGGGGTTAAGGGATGAAACCCTCATTCCTGATTACAGTCTTTTGACCTGATGTTCGGTATGTGAGTTGATAGAAGACCTGGGTGGGGAAGGATGGAGTAAGTGGCTGTTGCTGGCTCATCCATGCAGTCGAGGCAGGGAGGAGTGGCGTCTGGTCAGCCAGTCACCTCTTTGCAAGTGAAATATTTCAAGTTGTTAACAGCCACAACTGGGAACACACACTTGGCAATCCTATTTGGCATGATGGTTAAAATCTTTACCTCTTAGATACAAGTTACAGGGTTTGATTCTGACCTCAGGATGTTTAAGTAGTTAGCTTAGTATTCCCCTGTGAATCAAGCTAGTAACAGTAACTCTTATCTGTATGTGTGTGGTAGCATTCACATAAAAAGGGAGGGCACAGGATTCTCTGGAGTGACTCGGGTGCTCATGTCTGCCACCAGGGGTGGCTTACGGCCAGTATGTACAAAGTCTTTTACTACTGCCTTTATGAAGGTTCTTGCAGCTGGCTGTTGCCCAAGTGGAATGAATGGGTAGCCAAGTATAAGAGGAGATCTCATGGTCAGCAGGCAACAGGGAAGAAAAGAATACAAAAAAGGAGGTGAAAGATTTGTGGTGAAGGAGGACATGGTAAACACAACAGTGATAAGAGTTTATAAAATGCATGTCCAAATAGAAACACATCACTCTTATGACTAAATACTTGAAAGGTTATCAAACTTTGACATATAAGGACAGCCTACACAAGCTATACTGAAATAGCCCCTCTGAATAAAGTTGCATATGTTATCTATCCCTATGATCTTTCATTAATGGCTCAGTCATTTAGAATTACATAAATAAGTTAAGAACTTTGAATTTTTTATTAACAGCTTCCAGTAAATTTAGTCAGGACATTCATCCAGGCAGCTGCTGATAAGTAAAGTAAGTAAATTACTAAAAAACAAAAAGAAATCCCCAGAAACACACATACATGTTTTATAACAGTGGGCACATTTTTTTAAATGAAGCTGTTGATTAATGGCATAAGTATGTTATTTTATAAACATTAACATAATTTCTAAACACAGTTTTATACCAAAGTTTAAAGTCTGTAATTTATGGACACTGTATCTAACAGTTTTGCAATTAACATTACGAATTACCAGAATTGAACATATTCAACATGAGGCACATTTTAATACGTAGACTTAAACTTTATTTTAAACTAATCTAGTTGAGGTTGCTTCATCTAACAGTTTACCATGTTTTATTCTCTATTACTAAGATTTACAACTTTTCTAACAGAGATTCACTTTTGTTTAAACTGTGAGGCAATTTGATAGTGTCTTATAATACAGTAAACTCTCAGTTAACAGGCACCCATGAGGATTGGTAGATGCCGGATAACTAGTTTCTGGTTGCTTGAGAGTTACTATTAAAAACAAGCCTGACTAATACTGTATCCTATACTATTTGTTTGGTTTGACTTATTTTTGGCTTGGAGAGAGAGAGGGAATTTATTCCTATCTTCTTTTTTAAAACTCTAAAACTCTAAAAATGTGAGGTATGTTTCTGCGGGGGAACAACAGAAAGTGCAACACATGAAAATTGTACTGTATTTCTTCCAATATTTTTTTGCCGGTTGCTTGAGTTCTAGTTAACTGAGAGTTTACTGTATCCTAACTGAACAAACATTTATCAAACCACTAAGTTTACCTACTACTTCAATTTGTGACTACCTACACCGTTGCTAGTTGTCAAGGCAATTAATTAAGGTTAATGAATTCTTTCTGGCCTCAACAAATTAACCCATTGATCCCTTAAAATTGTCTTTTCTCCTGTATTAATCTTTTTCTTTCCATTCATCTTCTAATATCCTGATCTCAAGCAGTCCATTATTTTAACATGCATTTCATATGCATTATATCCCATTAATTGAATTAATTCTGTAATCTACCCATTACTGTCTGTGAGTTAGTAAGTAATTGTATGGCATGCAGGAAAAAAGTAAGACAGCTAGAAATTGTATCTTCCATTGATTACACTCTTTAACCACTTTAAACCAATGACTATTTTTTTTTTTGTTTGACAATAGACATTTATTTATTAACTTTGTTGACTGGGTTGGTGGACTGGTCCTCATACAATTTTCAGCCACGACTCAGGCCAAATAGACAGTTACAAATTTCAATATACAGTTACTGTACTGTAGAATACAATGTGTGTGTAATTATACAGAAAAAATACTTGACATAAATACAATGTAAATACAGAATGTGGATGAAAGTTACAATTCAAGTAATGCTGTACAAAGAACAGAGTGTAACTATTACTTTACAGAAGCAATAAATAATATTTTATAGTTGCATAATATAGGTTCATAGGATCATAGGTGTTTACTAGGCTAACGGTGACAAGGGCCTTTCTAAGCCTAGCCATGCATCCCAAATCTTTGACAAGTTCTGATACCCTCGATAAGTGTAAGCAGGGGCTTGGGAGATGAATCATTTATGAGCTAGGGCCTGGGGGATGAACCATTTACAGGTTGCCTGTGTCCATTAGAGACATAGGTGCCAAACTAGGGATGAATTCCCTGCTCCCCATCCAGTTGTCCAGGTTGCACTTGAATTGGGTTAGGGAGGCACTCTGCTTCACATGTATAGAGAGCCTGTTCCAGAGATAGGGTAATCTCTGGGATACAAACATGTCTCTCCAGCAGGTCCTGTTTATATCACACAGAAGGTTTAAGTCTTTAGAAAAGGTAATTCTGGTGTTATTTTTTTTTTTTTGGATATGCGGGAGGTGCATCAGAGTGGGGCCTGACAATGCCCTATATGTCACACATAGATCTCCACTCAAAAGCCTGTAGGAGACAGAATACAGGGATATAGTGCCTTGAGGTGGTCTGCATAGGATATTTTATTTAAGCCCTGTATTCTTTTAGTGAGGAACTTCTGTGGATGTTCCAATTGTTGGATATCCCTGGTTAGGTATATACCAAAAGGGGCACTGTACTCAATTTATAGGTCTGATGAATGCCGAATACAGAGGAACAATGACTTCCTTGGACTTAGATGCCATACCTTTGTTTATAAGTTGCGCAGCACAAAATGATTTCCACACTACTGTAGACACATGACGGTCAAAGGCTAAATTACTATCTATCTGTGTCTGTAAATCGCTGACTACTGGGTCAGCTCTAAGGGCTGTGTTGTCAATATGATAGTTACCAGGGGTGGATGACTTCCTGAAGGACATTATTATGCATTTCTTGGCATTTAGTTTTAGTCCATGGCTCTGACACCAGTTGTTTGTCTGTGTCAGCACCTTCTGGAGAACATTTGTGTCAGTGTGGGATTCAGTGACCGCTCCTAATTTGAAATCATCTTCAAATTTAGTCAGCCAGAGACCACTGACACTGGTCTTGACGTCAGAGAAGTAAATGCCAGAAAGACGCGGTCCAAAGAGTGTTCCCTGAGGGACTCCACTTATGACTGGCCTCTTTGTAGAGGTGGACTCCCCAATTCTAATTTCCTGGGTCCTGTCTGTGAGCCAGTTGGCTATCCACTGAGTGACATACTAGTTTGTACTTAACCTCTTGAGTTTGTCAATATTGCCCAAGTGGGATATTGTGTCAAATGTCTTGGCCAGGTTAAGGTAGGTAGTGTGAACCATTTTGCCTTTGTCCATTGCTTTGGTGACCTTCTCAAAGAAGTCCACCAGTCTGAGTAGGCATGATCTGCCCTTGACGAAACCAAACTGGGATGGCTCCAGTGTCTGGAGGTTTACTGTACCACTATTGATCATTTCCATGATAATTCTTTCCATGGCTTTACATATAAGACTAGTGAGACTTATGGGTCTGTAGATGGCTCACCTTTGTGCAGAGGGATGACTGTTGCTGTCCTCCATTCATGAGCCCCAAAGCCTATTTGAAGGCTATAGTTAAATAGCAATTCCAGAGGCCCTGATAGGTCATGTCTCATGCTATTTAGAAGGCATCCTGGGATATTGTCTGGGCCTATTGATGCAGTGTTCCTGAGAGAGCATTAAGGACCTGTTCCCTAATGATAGCAGGGGGAATAATATTTGATGGTATTTCCTGAGGTAAGGTTGAGGAGGAGAGAGGGGTAAAGATGGAGCTGAATTTATTGGCCAGTAGGTTTACTATATCTTCTGGCTCCATTTAGGTGGCTCCATTTACAATGAGCTCTGCACACAATTGTGTATTGCCTATGAGGTTGTGGACATAGCTAAAGAATGTCTTGTGTTTGTCCCTGACCTGGGAGGCCAAATTCACCTCAAATTGCTCTTTGGTAGACTTTAGTTTTCCTCTGAGATGTTTGTTTAGTTTGATGAGCATGCTTTTATCCTGCTAGGTGCTGCACCTCCTAATTTTTGCCACGATTTTCCTCCTTCTGTTATACACCATATTGATTCTGCAATTCCACCAGAGTGGCTTGTTTTTTGAGTTAGTTCTGTACTTCTTCCTGGTGGGTACAGCCGCCTCTATGCAGCTATTAACATGCTTGTACAGGGTTTCTGTGAACAGTTCTGCATAGGCAACAGTGTTCTCAGAGTTTATGGGGGCTTGAAATTTTGTCAGGTTATCCCTTAATAGCAGGAGGTTAGCCTTAGAGTAGTTCCTTTTTTTTTTCAAAACAGGTTTATTGTTTTAACATATAAGAGAAATATCATAACAATTTTATACAAGTAATTAAAATAGGTATTATTATAATATTCAACAAAACAACTAAAGTATTTACAAAGACATCCACTACAATCAGATCAATTAATTAAACTAAAATACCATGCTATTGAAATTAAATTTTAACAAATTTTGTAAATTATCCCATACAATAAAATAAGATGTTTTTCTATTTGTTCTAGTCCTAATTGTGTTTATTTCCATATGGCACACTATATTCATAACATTTTTAAATTCATTGAACGAAGGAGGTGTATCTGAAATCCAATTTCTAGTTATTATTTTCCTAGCCACTGCTAGAATAGACCATAACAAGGGAAGCTTAACCTTTTTAACACTTTGAGGTACAGGTGTGTTGAATAATATAAGAGATTTAGAAATAATGAAATTATCTGTAAAAATAGCCTGCAAAAATTCATTAATTGACTTCCAGTATTCTTTCAATTTTATACAGTCATAAAACATATGAGCCCAGTCAGCATTAATTTCTACATTACATCTCTTACATAGATTATCTTTATTATTTATTTTATTCATCATCAAAGGTGTATAAAAGATCTATGTAAAATTTCCATGTATAAAGTCTCCAGACAATGGAAGGCGTAGTTCTATAAGCAGATTCAATATATATTGTTTATCTTGTTGATTTGGTGGGTCCCCATTAATAGAAGTGAAATAATTCCAGTATGAATCTACACTGTAAAAGTTTCTTGCCTGATAACTTTATGTATGTATGAAAGTTTACCTTTATCAGAAACTTTATGTTGTAAATTTAATATCAAGTAATCAATCAGTGTTGGAATAGATTCTTTAACAGTTATAGACATTAAATCTATTTTATTAATGAGATGTTGTCTAAAGGTCTGAACCTCTAACCAGCAAGTTTCTCTTAGATCAAATTCTTGTTTTAAGAAATCTAGATTTTTAACTTTATTATCAGATATCAACTGATACCAGTACTTTAGATCATTATCTATAGCTAAATGAGTTCCTTCAGAAGTAGATGACAAAAGCATACCCTGAGTATACATTATAGGAAATACAATAAAATTCCATTCCCTATACTTAGGGTGCATGAATATAAAGTTACGATAACTAATAATAATATTTAATGGGTAACAAACCATATGTTTAGGTGTAATAGGTGAAGTACAAAATTCCTTTAGTAACCATAACATGGAGTTATTTACAATCATATTTTTATGTGTTAAGGAGATTTTCATGAAGTATATACTAATTAGCTCCCAATAATCTTTCCATTTTGTGACATATGACTGATCTATTAATAAAGTAATAACTTTTACAATAGAAGAGATAGTATATAAATTAAAGTCTGGAAAAGAAATACCCCTTGAGACCAGCTATTAGTATGTTTCTTTAATGCAATCCTAGGTCTATTAGGTGCCCATAAGAAATTTAACATTAGTGTGTTCAGTTTCTTGATAATTATTTTTGTAGGTGGAAGTATTATTGATTGTATTAAGTATAAAATCTTGGGAATATTATCATTTTAATAATTGTAAGTCTCTCCTCCATAGTAAAAACATATTATTCCAGGTATTAAAAGATTTTGTATATTAAGAAAACAGGTATTATAATTATTATATATAATAGATTTAATATCTTTAGATAGTATTATACATAAATAAGTTATCTGACCTGAATTGGGTACATATTTAGTAAAATCACTAATGAGAGTATATTTTTCGGGTATATATAGGTAGTATTTTAGTTTTATCTTCATTGAATATTAAACCAGAAATACTTTTAAAATTCATCATGTTATCAAATAGAGACTGTATAGAAGAATTAGATCCTGCTGATGTAATTAGAACATCATCTGCAAAAAGTAGAATTTTGGATGTTGTATTTTCATCTATTTCAAAACCCTCTATGTCAGTACTGTTTCTGATCAAATTAGCCCAAGGCTCCATTACTAAAGTGAATAATAGTGGAGAAAGTGGACATCCTTGTTTTGTACCTTTAAGAATGGGTATTTTTGTGAAACATATGTTCCTACCTTAATATAAGCCAACGTTCCTTTGTATAAATGTTCAATTAGATTTACAAATGCATCCGAGAAGTTTGTGCACTTCATTAAGGTAAACAGATAGTCCCAACTTACTGAATCAAATGCTGAACTTATATCAAGACTAATAAGTGTTAAATCTTTCTTTTTCCTATTTGCAAAATCTATTAATGTTAAAGTTCTTCTTATATTATCAAAAGTATTTCTATTTACAATGAAGCCTGTCTGATCTATATCTATAATGCCGGGAATGATTGTCTTCAATCTATCAGCAAAGATATTCATAAACATTTTATAATCAACATTAAGTAATGAGATGGGCCGATATGAAGAACATCTAGTTGGATCTTTATTAGGTTTTAAAATTGGCGAAATAAATGTATATTGCCAAGATGGGGGGGGGTTATTAACTCAGTTTGGGACAAAATAAAAACCTTATGTATTAATGAATATGTATTTTTAGAAAGGATTTTATATATCTCTGGTATAATACCATCATTACCGGTGCTTTGTTTGATTTAAGCTTATTTATTTGTGTAATAACTTCTGTATATGAAATACTCTTGTCCAATAGTTTAATCTGTTGTTTATTAAGCTTTTATTCATATTTGTGGTTATAAACTCCTTTATTTTATCTTTAGGTTCCATGTTAATATTATTATGGTTAATTTTGTGAAAGTGATTTCTAAATTCATCTAGTATTTCTGGTATACTAGAAACATTCTTCTTCCTTAGAGAAAAGATTTCTTTGATATGGTTTTGTTTATTCAACCTTTTTGTTTTACTTTTAAGTCTATGTAAGTATTTGGGGCTTATTGAATAAGACAAAACTTGTATTTCTCTAAAGTTATTTTAACTTTATGAGTTAAAATTTCTTTGTATTTCTCATTTAGTTTGTTTATTTCTTCAATAACTTTCTTGTCCATAATATTTTCTTTATTATTATGTTTATGAGAGTCTAATTTACTTTGAATATCTAACAATTCCTTATCCCAAGATTTCCTTTTATTATTATACCATCTGATACTTTGTCCATATAGATATGATTTTAAGGCATCCCAAACATAAACACTGGAGACTTCAGGAGTGTTATTTATGTCTAAAAAATGTTTTACTTCTGAAAGTATATATTCTTTATAGTCTTTTAGTTGAGTTAAGTATGCTGGTATCCTTTTGATCTGAACATTATGAGTATTTTTATCATGAATTCAAAAACAATTGAATTATGATCAGATATAGGACATGAAATGATTTTGGAATTAATTAAATCTGTTACCATCTGGTTAGAAATAAAGACCCTATCTATTTTTGAATAAGTTTTGTATCTGTTAGAAAAAAAGGTGTATGGTAATGATTTTGAATCTATCTGATTATTAATATCATTCATATGATAAGAATTAGCAAAATCCTTTAAATGTTTTGCATTAGATGTAATTCTTCTCTTTCCTATAGTGGTAGTATCACTTTCATGTAGTATACAATTAAAGTCACCAGCTAAAATAATATCTCCTATAGAGAATGATATGATCTTATCAAGATGATGTTTCACTGTATTAATACCAATTCCAGGTATCCAATATACATTCATTAAAGTGTAAGTCTTCCCATTAATTTGTATTGTAACCATACAAAACATTCTTTTGTCATCCTGATAAGACTTAATGGTTTTAGGAATGGGCATACTTTTATTCCATAAAATAGCCACTCCTCTTTTTTCTGAGTGTGCTCTGAACTAACCAATACTGTATATTTGTTTGTGGCTAGTTTATCAATATCTTTTTTTCAAGAGATGGGTTTCTTGTAGGAAGACTAAGTTGGCCTTATGTAAATTAATGTATCTTATTAGGCTTGCCCTTTTACATGGATTATTCAATCCATTAATGTTTAAAGAAATTCCTTTTAAAGATGTCATTTGGCATTTTTAAAACTTAAGAATCTTATGATCAAAATAACAAATAACAAGATAAGTAATGTTACATCTCCTCCTTTAGGTGTACCTTTAAATATAGCTGTATTTATTGAATCTGTTATGGGATTTCGTATAGGATTCAGTTTTGTTTGTAGTGACAATGAATGTACAAAATATATTGTGGATGTCAAAACTATATACAAATAACAATGAACAAGTGAAAATAATGTAAGGATTAAACCTTGCATCCAGCCTGGAGTTATAAACTCCAACTTAGAGTAGTATTTACCACTCAAGTTAACCCCCTACCCTAAGCAGCAGTACATCAGCTACCACCTTATCAATTTAATACTAGTTATATTTAACTGAAGTTAACAGTTTTCAATTCAATTATCTAGCAAGACAAGACTACACATTTGGTAAAACAGCATCATATAAACTAAAATAAACCTTTTTTTTTTTTTTTTTTTTTAAAAACTGTTCATACTACTATATACATCCATGTAATATAAAACACTTGTATTCAAATAGCATTCAAATAATCTTGATGTTAGAAATCAAGAGGAGAGAAAAATAAGTTCTAACATTCATTTAAATCAAAAACTTTGGCTAATATGATTCAGCCATTACATATTTTAGGATGCATCTAGTTTCTGTCATGTAAATACAGTTAACAGCTTCCAAAAAAACCTTGAATTGCTTGTATATGAGCATTTACTCAAACTCATTATTGCCAATAGAATAAAATATTGTATTCATAGAAATTGTTATAAATCATACTTCATAGTTAAGCAGATTCTCAGAAACATTTATATACATATCTACATACACACACATACACACACACACACACATATATATATATATATATATATATATATATATATATACACACACACATGCACACACATATACACATATACATATATATATATATATATATATATATATATATACATGCATACACACACACACGCACATACACACACACATACACACACACACACATACACACACACACACATACACACACATACATATATATATATATCTGATCTCACTGAGTTGTATCTTTACTGAGCACCATCTTACATTGCTGTCCCTTCAATAAATCTGTCTGCTTTATACAAAATAATGCACAGCAAACACATTTTAGTAACCAGATTTTACAAACATGCTATACTACTGCTTTAAAATATATCACATGACAATTTCTTCCAGTATAGAGTTATAAAATTATTTATGCTTGTCAATCAGATGAATTAAATGAGTTATAGTAATGTATATGTTTGGGACATAGGTTTTAACACATATTATTAATCTGCTATTCCTGTATCTGTGATGTGTCAGTGTGATATCTAGGTCAAAGGTGAGACCAGCTGCTTTCAGCTTCTCTGTGAGAATTCTGAGAGTTGAAGCTTTTGAAGTAGCTCATGGGCACTGTGCATGAGACAGCCCACATCCCAGATTGTCTCTCTTAACATTTTGGCGGGAAACTTATTAAAAACTAGTGACAAACATTCATTTAGCAGTGTAAATGCATCTAAACATGACAAAACCTTCACAATGCATTCTACAGGTTATTACAGACTCTATGTAAGTGAAATCAAGCCCAAAATTATTAATAAGTGACAAAACTCAACATTTTTGTCCCAACTCAACTCCTATGCAAATCTTATTATTTACTGTGTCTATATGATCAAAAGCATTTCTATATATTAATAAAGAAAAGAAAAGAAAAGAGAGTAGAAAGTAAAAGGGTGCAAGGCAGAAATAAAAAAAAATGTAAGAGAAAGCTATAAGAAGTATATACAATAGAATATTACTTACTGTTTATATTAATAGAGTTAAAAATAAAACATATTATTTACTATTATTTAGTTCTAATTATTATCAGTTAAAGCATGACAGATTATTTACAAACAAGCATAAGCAGTGTAATCAAGAAAGTATAATTAGGAATAGCATTTGAAGAACATATAAACTTTTTACAAGGAATAAATATGTTATTATTCTATTAATCATATTTTCATTACTCTTCTCTCCCTGCCCTCCCCCACCCTTTACCCACTACATAATCTAAATAGAATGTCATTGTTTAAACAAAGAAAAGAAGAAAAAGATAAAGGAAAAAAAATGTATCAAATTACTGACCTTATTTTTCCTCTTCAGAAAGATAAACAAGTTAAATCACAGCTTGCCATTAAATCTCCAGATATTTTGACTAGTTATGAAACAAAACATTTCTTTGCACACAGAGAATAACTTTGATTAAATCTTTTTCAAAATATTTGTTGCTTCTTGGAAATGCAGGAACTATATTTAAAAAGATTAATAATAAAATAAAATGATGAGAGAGAAAAAACATAGTACAAATCATTTGTTTTTAGTCTCTTCTTCTTCTCTGAAGTCTTCCACGAAGTTTCAGTTGCCAGTCTCTTTAACGAAGGACTAGCCCATTCCATTTCTTCTATTTTTTCCAAAATCTTATTTTTTTTGATAAACAGTAAAGCAGAGTCTAAGTCATCGAAAATTTTAGGGCCATCAGGAAGGAAGATTTTAAGCTTGGCAGGAAACAGAAGGTATGTTTTAAACTGTGCTTTTTTAAGCTCCCTTATTAGTGGCAGAAAAACTTTTCTTTTAGCTAATACCATGGAAGAATAGTCATTGTCAAAACGCACAGTTGTTTCATTAATCTTAACAGGAGCTTTAGCCCAAGCAGATTTAAGAACCATCTCTTTATCAAAAGATAATAGAAATCTAACTATAACTGATCTAGGATAGTTTTTGTTAGAGTTAGTATTAGCTATAGATCTATGTGCTCTTTCGATACCAAAAGAGAATGCTTCTGGTAAATCTAAAGTTTTAGGGAGCCATGTTGTTAAAAAAGAAGTAATATTGTTACCTTCGATATTTTCTGGCAGTCCAAAAATCCTAATGTTATTGCGCCTAGATCTATTTTCCAGGTCATCCAGCTTTGTTTGTAAATGTGTATTTTGTTTCAGCAGAAACTCAATGTTGATTTCCTCTTCTTGTATTCTATTTTCCATGTCATTCACAGCTTCTTCTATGCCTGTCATCTGGATCTTCTGTTGTTGCAGGTCCATATGTAACAAGTCTATTTGTTTTGTAGTTTTTTCTATGAAAGTGTCTATTTTAGTATCCATTTTATCCATCTTAGCAGTAAGTTGCTGGACTATATCAGAGACTGAAGTTCTTTCTTGATGCTGGAGTCTTGAGAATTTGTCTTACTGGAACTCATTTCAGACTGATAAACTGACAGGAAAATTTCCAAAGTAATTTCTGACAGGAATATTAAGATTTCCTTTCTTTTTTAGATATAGTTCAAGAACTATATAAAACAAACATATTTAGAAAGAAAATTACTTCAAAAATTAATTTTTTAAGTAATTAATTCCTGTCAATGTAATGAAATTGGTGGAGCTGAAGAAATCTGCTGCTATCCTGTGTTCATCCTTGGCCACACCTAAACCAATGACTATTGAAACTTGATTTCAGAAAAATTGTGCACTAACTCTGGTCAGTCTTCAACTGCACATCACTTTTCATGTAGCCAAAGTTGCCACAAGACTTCCTCTTTTTAATACTATCAAACAGACTGTTCCTGAAGAATTCTGGTGTACTATAAGCTCATCCATTTACAGATTATGGCAATGTAAAGGCATTTTTGATATCTAAGGACTTTTTAGTACATCCATTCCATCATGTTCTAAAGTCGAAGAATCGTCCTCCTTCACTTCCCAAATGCCACGTAATTACGTTTCTTGTCTGTTTTATCCTTGAATGATATCAGTTGTTTCTTAGCATAAACCATTTGATCATGAGTCTGTACTGTCTAGTTACATTTTTCAGCATATGTCCACTTTAATGGTAACTTGGCTTTGTACTTTTTCTTTAGTGATTCTTCACCCTTTGAAGCTTCTGACAGTTTAGCATAACAAACTAATAGTTCAGAAAACTGCCTTAACTCATCCAGAATTACATCAAGTGCAATACTAACATCTTTCATCTAACATTAAAAAAACAACTTTTTTGTCATCTTCATAACTTGATGAAACTACACCTACAAAAGCACCATCTCTTTCCATTTTTCTTGTTAAGTTACTTTTTCACTGTGAGGGTACTTGCAGATGTGTAATGCACTTAACCTGTCAAACTTGCCTTGATTTGTCAGCTGTTAAAGATAGCACTGGTTTATATATTAGTAAACAAAATGCCCAAAGGAGATGTCCACTTTTTGTCACAAGCTCTCCTTCTTTTGCCTCCAGTTTTCAAGTCCACATAAGGCTGTGGTTTTGATGTTCCATAATAAATAGTAATTAGCACTGAATTTACTGTTTCATTTTTTGTCGACATTTGAAACTAGTTTTATGAAGGGAGGGTTTTGTCAAACCATATCAGCAATAGCCTGTGGAATGACAAAGGTCTTGGGCATCAGTCATGCATCTGGGCTTAATTCTTCACTGTAAGCCTTTGATCATTAGCTTGCAGTAGATTGTATAATAAATGGAAGCATGTGGTATACCTAAATGAAAGAGCACGGTCTGACTGAAGGTATAATGAGGCAAGTGGGAACTTGCTTTTTTAGAGATTCAAAAAAAAACTGGGGCAGTAGCTAGAGAAGTTTAGCCTGAAGAATAATGCTGTGGTGCAGTGGAATCTGTCAAATACTTGATCCTGTTCAAATAAGCTTTTTTTTCTGGCCTTAAAGAAATGAACCAGAGTAGGTTAAATATTTCATACAGTACAGAATGTGTGATCAGTCATAGTACAAAACGGTCAACAAAGGTATAAGAGTAGATCATATTTTTGGCAATTAAAATTCAGTGCATAACAGCAAAAGATGTATATTATATAGTTTAGTTTAAAAGCCAAAATAATGACTAGCATTTTTCTTTTAAAACATTTGATGTTATGTTGTCCCATCTCGCCTTCATTCTTGCTGGTTGGGTTCAGAGCCGATTTAGTATAACTGGAGAGCTTTTACTGGCTCGAGGCTAACCCCTGTCCCAACATGCCTAGTGGTAGCTACCCAGATCTTGTTTGCTTAGTGTTATTTCACTTATATTCTTATCCTTTCCAGGGTTTTATTGTTGAATTGACCATGTTAGAGCGTATATTATCCCCTGTTAGTCTAACTACCTTTTTTCTACTTGTTTGGTGGTTTTGGCCATCGTTTCTTCCTTAGGCCTTGTCTTCCCCTTTGAGCCCTTTTAAATTAGAGGTTTATTTGTCCTTTTCCCCATGCTTTCTGGAATAGTCATTTGGGGGAGTCGCTGTTTAAATTAGAGGCTCTTCCCCTTTCTTCTTCTTCTCTTTCCTTTAAAAAAAAAAAAAAAAAGAGAGAGAAGAGAGATTTCCTTTCCTGTTTGGGTTAGCCGTTACAGCCTTGTTAGTAGTTTTTAGTTGTTGGGTGCTGTTAGCTGTTACAGCCTTGTTTTCTCGGTGTGGTAACTTTTTTCTGTCAAATTATCCACTATGTCTAAAGAGTCGAAACCCTCTAGGTTCAAAAAATGCGACTCATGTTGCTAAAAAATGTCCCTTACGGGTGGGCACTCGAGTTGTGTATAGTGTTTAGGGGCTGTTCACCTGCAGGACTCATACTCTATCTGTCATGCTTTCAGTTCCAGAGTCATGCAGGAGAGAAAGAATAAGTTCATTTTGCGTGGCCTTCTGAAGAACCCTGAAAATTCTTCGTCTCAGGGTCCTCATCCAGCTAAAGTGTCCAAAAAATCCACTAAGCCATCAGTTCCGAGTTTGGAACAGACAAAATCCACTGTGAAACCTTAAGCTCTGTTGGTTCCCAGTGTTGGCTCCAACAAAGCTAAGTCTCCAGCAGCTCCATCAGTGTCCTCAGAGCCGGTCCGGACCCATAAAAGAACAATGTCTCCTTCTTTGGAGCCGGTACGCTCTGCTCCACAATCTCCTTTGCTGCAATCTGGAGCGGTCAGTCACCGGTCCTCTTTGCACTCCTCTCAGTCCTCTAGAGAGGAAGTAGCATCAGACCCTTAAACGACCCCGCTCTCCCTCTCAGAGCTTCAGCGCAGGTGAGCTCAGCTCCCACATCGGCCTCGGAGGCATCGCTCTCAGTTCGCAGGAGATCTCCAGACTCTTCGGAGCCGGGGGCTCCTTCAACTCGGGACCATGGTGCCTTCGAGGTGATGAGGAGTGTGCTGTCTGCTGAGACCGCTCCACCCTTGGCTCCATTGGCTCCTTTTCCCTCTGTGCCTGTGCCTGCCTTTGACCCTCCTCCTGCCTCCAAGCATAGGGAACCTATGCCCCAGGACACCCCATTGGGTGACCCCCACTTCTTCCAAAACCTCCCCCGAACACTCAGAGGAGGTCCCTCGGAAGAAAAATGTAAGAGGAAGCATCTGGACTCCCCCGAGTCCATCACATCAGACATAGACTTGGATGAATTGGAAGGGTCCCCATGGTCCCCCTCTGAGGATGTCTGTTTTTCCGACATCTTGGAAATTCTTAGAGGGGTGGCTGGAAGTCCCTAGCCCCTTCTGAGGATGAGTCTGTCTACCTGGACACATTTGGTTCTCGACCCTCCACCTCTTGGGTGTCTCCGCTATTTGGCCCACTTTTGTCCGTAGTGAGTTGAAAGGTATGGAGCACTCCCGAGACCATGAAACTAGTTCAGAGGAGACCAAACAAATTTATTATTGCCCCTAAAAACAAATCATTCCTTTCCAAAGGGGTCCCTGTTGATGCCATGGTGGTGGCAGCAGCCACTAAGAAGGAGCTTGCGGAAACTTCATCTGTCCATCTGCTGAAAAAGGAGTTTTACGATGGACAGGTATGGGAAGTGTATGTTCTCTTCAGTGACCTTTACTCTTAGGTCGCTGAATTACTTGTCAAACTTCACACGACTTCAGAGGGATCTCCTCAAGAAGCTAGGAGATGCCCTGCAAGATCCTACAGCTGAGGGAGTTGCGAACATGGTGGCTTCCCAGCTTGCGACCTTGACTTCAGTCGTTAACTCCTCCATGAGGCTCATTTCTTATGCGGCAGATGGAGTGAGTAGGGCAGCAAGTAGTGGAGTAGCTTTGCGGAGACGCTCCTGGATGTGCCTTTGTCAATTTGTGGAACCTTTCAAGTCTTCATTTACCAATACCCCCTTTGATGGCTCATCCATGTATGGGCCTCAGGTAAAAGAGACCCTCACCAGGTGTGAACAGGATGGCAAGACTCTGTCTGCCGTAGGAGTCAGTTTTTCCACTCCATCTAGATCCTATCCTAAAGGTCAAAATAGTGGAAAGATGTGGTTCCAAAAATCCCAGGGAGCTTCGCCTGACACACGTGGAGATTTTTCCCCAGGGGCAGAGTGGGAAATAATGGAAGACAACACCGTCACAGTAGAGGGGGTCTGCAACAGCAGGATAACAGAGATGTGTTCTCTGCTAAGCCCTTCCAGCACTCTTGAAGGGAGGCCCGACTGTCCGCCTCTGGAGGCAGTCGAGGGCAGACTATCCCTGTACCCAGCAGCCTGGCAAACTGTCACGAAAGAAGCATGGGCACTGTCAGTAATGTCCAGGGGTTACAAAATTCCCTTTTCCCAGTTACCCCCCTCAAAAGAAAAACATTCTATCCCAGATGTTCCACCCAGCCTTTGGGATCAAGCAATCCTAGAGGTACAAAGATTGCTAGAAAAAAGGGCCATCCAAGAAGTCTCCGCAGACCAAATTGAGTCTGGAACTTACTCAAGGTTCTTTTTAGTTCCAAAAATGGCAGGGGACTGGAGACCCATTTTGGATCTCAGCAAGCTAAACAAATCAGTAAAATAGACGAAGTTCTGGATGGTAACACTGCAGTCCATTCTTCCTTTCTTGGGTCAGGACAATTGGATGTGCTCCATAAATCTCCAGGATATGTACTACCACATAAAAATGGACAGGCAGTCCAGGAGATTCCTACGCTTCCGGCTGGGAGCCAGTCATTATCAGTTCAGAGCCCTGCCCTTTGGTCTCACCACAGCCCCCAGAGTGTTCAAGTGTATGGCAGTGGTCACGGCTCACCTGAGGCATCTAGGATTTCAGGTGTTTCCATATCTAGATGACTGGCTCTTCACTGCTACCATCGAGCATCAACTTATCAAAGCACAGGACTACACAAGCCAAACTTGTTCCCAGCTAGGCATCACTATAAACTATGAAAAGTCTGCCTTGTCAGTCTATTACCTTCATAGGGGCAAACTTAGATACAAGACGCACTCAAGACGGGGTGTCAACCATTCGTCAGCAAGTTTCATTTCTCATAGAAGACGAGAGTTCAGGCAAGAGAAGTATTACAAGTCTTGGGCTCAATGGTCACTAGTTCCTTGGCCACGCTTCCACATGAGGATTCTGCAGTGGCTACTTTTCGCACAGTGGTCTTTCCAGGATTTACCAATGTCACACATGATCTGGATCACAGAAACTTGCTAAAAGGACTTAGTATGGGGGCTTGTCTCCCCCCCCAGGTGACTCTGAGCAGACCCTTTCTAGACCCCCATCCAGTAGCCACAGTGACCACAGACGCCTCCCGGATAGGGTGTGGGAGGTATGAAACTGTCCAAGGAATGTGGCAACCTCACGAGTACCATTTGCACATCAGTGTTCAAGAGATGAGAGCGGTGCTTCTGGCGTTGCAGTAACAGTAAATAAGAAGTTGCGTTCTGGATATTTAAGAATGTGCCTAGCTAATGCGTTTGTCAAATCGTTCCTTCGTATGGCATATAAATGTTCATAAATTCGTTTTCTTAGTTTCCTCTCTGTTTTGCCAATGTAAAAGGAAGGACATTTTTCACAAACAGCAACATAAACCACCCCACTTGACTCACAGTTAAAGTTTCATTGGACTTCTTATTTACTGTTATTCATCAGGTTAATACTGACATTAGAGGTGGGCCCTGGCAGCTCCATTTAGAAGAACAGGAGTTGTTCTGGCAAGTTAGAACATCTGCACAGCTACCACCAGGGCTAAATGATGTTGCCTCTATTAAGTGTATTTTAAAATTAAAAGCCTTACGTAGATAAACTAGTAGGTAATGTTGCCTCTTTGGTAAGGTTATTAAATAACATGGTTGGTGGTTTGTTTTTTATATATATATATATATATATATATATATATACATATATATATATATACATATATATATATATATTCTTGAACATCCAGAACACAGCTTCTTATTTACTGTTATTCATCAGGTTAATACTGACATTAGAGGTGGGCCCTGGCAGCTCCATTTAGAAGAACAGGAGTTTTTCTGGCAAGTTAGAACATCTGCACAGCTACCACCAGGGCTAAATGATGTTGCCTCTGTTAAGTGTATTTTAAAATTAAAAGCCTTGCGTAGATAAACTAGTAGGTAATGTTGCCTCTTTGGTAAGGTTATTAAATAACACGGTTGGTGTTTTTTTTTTTTTATGTATATATATATATATATACATATATACATGTTGAGTGGTTTTTATTATTATACTATATATTAAATTTAAACCATTTTATTTTATTGTATTTTACTTGATATCTATACATATGCTTTTATATAGTTATATATTTATATATTAAAATGCATAGGGGTTATATTAATTCTGTATAAGCTTGATGAATTTGTTAATTAGCTAATTGTTTAGGTCAGCTGAAGTGGATTGAATTATGATTTAAGCACAGTGTAATGCTGTGGCTTTGTACTTTGTCTGAGGAAGGCTGTATATTATTGCAGCCGAAAGCGCTTACTTTAAATAAACAGTCCGTGCCATTTTTTATCTGGTTGCTGCTGCTTGGTATTCTTATTTTCAGTTTAGTTGTTTTTTTTTTTGTCTGTTGGTTACATTTCGAAATGCCTAGCAGTAATGCTACGCTTAGTATGGAGAATGGGCACAATAGGACTGCTACACAATTGCTTTTCTCGCAGGACGATGAGCGAGACACTAGTTTGTCTAATAAAACTAATGTTACCGGCAAAGCTGACGAAGGGAAAGCTTTGGGTAACTTGACTATTTTAGTTAATCTTTTATTAATGAGAGTGGAAGATTTATCACAAAAAGTGGAGGCTAATGCCTCCAGGATCGTTTTTGGAGCCCCCGTTGATGCTAGGGGGGATTCTGATGTTGCTGCACTTCCTGTAGCACGTCAGGAAAACCCGTTCCCACTTCAGCCAAGTAATAGTGCATCTGAACATCTCAATACTGATGCTAATGTTCGTAGGACTAGTGGGGAAGCCACACAAGAACGAGGACATCAGTCGCCAAGAATTTTAAACGACGGCAATAACACAACCACCATACCTTCTATGGCAACTTTTTTGAGTAAAAAAGACTTTTTTAGAGTCTCAGCTAATCATAATGGAAACATGTTAGACGAAGAAAGAGAGTGGTGAGTAACTTTGTGGATAAACTTAATATGTTTGATCAAAAACTGTTTAGATGCAAGAAATTGCAACTTGAAGTCACTTATCTGCAAGAATGTATATCTAAAAAAGTGGTTCCTAAAGGACTACGCCAATGGCGCTATCCTGCAGGGTTAGTTAACAATTCAGTTTTTCATAAAGAACTGTTAGCCCTTTTTGATACACAGGGCTTTGATTTTTTGTAATCTTTAATCAATTTTTATAACTGTGAAATCACAGTACTCATAGATGAACTTGAAGTACTGGAGACTGGATTAACGCAAGACAGCGATTTTCCACGTTATAAATATGATTATTTAAGGATTTTTTCAAGTACAGAGGCATCTATGTGTAAAATGGCTAGTAATAAAAAACGCAAAATGGATAGAGACCTCTATGACTATAAAAATAATAAAGCCTGTCCCCCTCCACCATCAATAGGGAACAATTAATTTAATAGAGGGGCTGAAAATCAGTTAGCTACCCCTACTGAAAACATCGAAAATCAAGAGCAAGCCGTAGTTCGTAGGAGCGAACGTATTCGCAACCAAACCAATAATAATTCCAATACTAACAGTGGTAACAATAATACCAATAACCAAAATCAGAATTATACACATGAGCAAAGTGACAATAATCAGGATTTTCTCAGGGACAACAACAGACATGGGAACAACAATACCAGGTCCAACTACGGGAGTCCACCACAGAGGAGGAAGAGACGGAATCAACGGAGGAGATGATGCTTCCTCCAATGATGGGACCTACAGTTCTCACAAGCCAAAACTGTGATTTTAAAATTTACAGCTACACGGGTTTGACTGTTGACCAACCAGTTGTTGAATTTTTTTCGAAAGGGCTGTCTTTTGTCCCTGATAGAAGTGGTGATTTGGTTAAAACTATCATTGACCTAAAATTATTTGTTAGGAAACTGAACTTAGCAGTTTCTTTAGGTAATACACCTGCCCTTTGTAACACTCTGAGAGTATCAAGTGTTTTTAATCCGCCATTGAATTGCATTTTAAATATATTTGAAAATGTTTGTGAAATAGATTTAAGAACTAAGCTTAATTTTTTTGCTGCAAGTAACAAAAAAACAAGTAACATCTCTAGAAATGAACTGGAATTTATTGCTTTGTTATATGACTGTAAGGTTAGAGTCATGAAACCAGATAAGGGAGGGGGGCTGGTGTTCATGGATGAATATTTATATGATAAAAAGATGTTAAATCATCTGCAGTCTGACATATATTCGATTTCCAGTCTTAATGAGATAAATGGAGCCTATAGGAAAATTAGGGGCATCTTGGATGATTTATTTTTGGAAGGAAGTATTGATTGTAACACCTTTCACTTTCTATCCATGCCAGCTCCAAAAATTCCCACCATATTTGGCACACCAAAAATTCATAAAAATCTAGTAGATCCCCCATTTCGGCCAATTGTTGATGGGAGAGGATCTATTACTTATGCTTGTGCGAAGCATGTGGATGGGATACTTAAGCCGATGCTACAAGGCGAACCCCAGATATGTAAAGATTCCTGGGACTATTTGGAAAATCTTAGTAAAATTGGATATAATTCAGAGTATGTTTTTCTTGTAGTAGATGTAAAAGATCTATACACTGTAATTCCACACCAACTTGGTATAGATTGGACCAGGAATTTTATGCTTACTAAAAATGCTTCTTCTGTGCAGATGTATGTTGTGGAGACCCTCCTAGAAATAGTTTTATCCAACAACTTTATAGTGTTTAAGAATCAATTTTACTTACAAAACACTGGAATTGCCATGGGTTCACCATGCGGGTGTAGCTTTGCTAATAGTGTAATGGCATTCTGGGAACATCAGTTTTTGTTTAATAATGAATTATATCAACAACATGTCACTTGGTATACAAGATACCAAGATGATATGTGTTTCATTTGGAATGGCTCACCGGATTTAATTTCTGACTTCATAGACAGCATTTCAATTATGACTGACTTCTTGGAGTTTACATACTCAATGAGTATGGAAGAAATGCATTTTTTAGATGTAACTATATCTAAGGATAGGGTTAATAACAAGTTTAAATCTTTTATCCATAGAAAACCGACCCACTCGAATAGTTACCTTCACTTTTCAAGTTGTCATCCTTTCCATCAAAAAGGAAGTGTGGTTAAAGGACAGCTTGTTAGGGCTGCCAGGATGATATCAGAGGAGGCTGACTTCCTTAGAGAATGTGATAATATAGGCAAAATGTTCCTGTGTAGAGGCTACCCACATAATTTAATAAAACAGTTACAAGAGGAAGTGCAGACCAAAAGACAAAACGGTCATTTTAAGCCATTGTTGGGAGGAGCATTATTGGATAGGTTGACAAAGTTGGGCTTAATGGTTTGGCATCAAACAGTTTTACTTTTTTGTTCATGTATAGTATTGATTTCCAGGTTATTAGGGATATATTGACTAAAAACTGGAATATCATTTTGGAAGACAGAGCATTAGCTAATTTATTGGGCACGCATCCAATTTTTGCATATAGAAGGGGTTCCAACTTAAAAGCAATTGTTGAAAAAAGTAGGAATACTAGTAAACAAAAAATATTTGGTATGCGAAAATGTGGAATGTGCACCCAATGTAAATATGTTGCATCTTGTAGTAAAATCAATATTAATAAATTAAATATTCCAATCCAAGGAAACTTTAACTGTGAGTCAAGTGGGGTGGTTTATGTTGTTGTTTGTGAAAAATGTCCTTCCTTTTACATTGGCAAAACAGAGAGGAAACTAAGAAAACGAATTTATGAACATTTATATGCCATAGGAAGGAACGATTTGACAAACGCATTAGCAAGGCACATTCTTGAATATCCAGAACACAGCTTCTTATTTACTGTTATTCATCAGGTTAATACTGACATTAGAGGTGGGCCCTGGCAGCTCCATTTAGAAGAACAGGAGTTGTTCTGGCAAGTTAGAACATCTGCACAGCTAAATGATGTTGCCTCTATTAAGTGTATTTTAAAATTAAAAGCCTTACGTAGATAAACTAGTAGGTAATGTTGCCTCTTTGGTAAGGTTATTAAATAACATGGTTGGTGGTTTGTTTTTTATTTATATATATATATATATATATATATATATATATATATATATATATATATTTATATACATGAGTGGTTTTTATTATTATACTATATATTAAATTTAAACTATTTTATTCTATTTTATTTTATTGTATTTTACTTGATATCTATACCTATGCTTTTATATAGTTATATATTAAAATGCGTAGGGGTTATATTAATTCTGTATAAGCTTGATGAATTTGTTAATTTGTTAATTAGCTAATTGTTTAGGTCAGCTGAAGTGGATTGAATTATGATTTAAGCACAGTGTAATGCTGTGGCTTTGTACTTTGTCTGAGGAAGGCTGTATATTATTGCAGCCGAAAGCGCTTACTTTAAATAAACAGTCTGTGCCATTTTTTATCTGGTTGCTGCTGCTTGGTATTCTTATATTGATCCATTCTCTTCTCCTGTTCACAAGATTCTTGATTTTCTGGTTGAAACCTTCAAAAGAGGGGCAACTGCAGCTACTATTAGGGTACAACTAGCTGCTGTCTCCAGTTTTCATGTAGGAGACTTTGGTTCTTACATCATGTCCCATGAGTTGTGCAGAGCATTCTTACGAGATACAACTCTTTTATGGCCCCCGGTAAGAGAATTCCCCCCCCCCCCCCGGGACATAAACTTCGTTTTAGCTTCTCTGGTTCTTCCACCTTTTGAACCAGCAGCTTCTTGCCCCCTGAAATTTCTGTCTTGGAAAACCCTTTTCTTGGTTGCTATCACCTCAGCTAGATGGGTTTCTGAATTACATGCTTTATCCATTTGCCCGCCGTATCTCATTTTTCACAAAGATAGAGTCTCTCTTAGAACCAATCCTTCCTTCTTGCCAAAAGTATGTTCAGAGTATAATTTAAATCAGTTCATTGAGATTCCTGTATTCTTCCCCAATTACAGCAACAAGGCAGAGTGTAGACTCAACCAATTGGATGTTCATAGACAATTATGTTTTTATTTACACAGGACCAAAGACCTTAGAAAATCAGACCAATTGTTTGTATCCTTTGCTGAAAATAAACAAGGTTCTCCAGCTTCAAAAGTGAACTTATCAAAATGGCTGTCAGAATCAGTTATTATTTTGATTTGCGTAAAAAGACACTTCCAGGGAGGGCCAGAGGACACTCAACCAAGGCCTTAGCCACCTCTGTTACCTTCCAAGCCAAATTGCCTTTAGATTTAATCTGTACAGCAGAAACATGGGCAAATCCTCATACCTTTATCACTCATTACAATGTGTATGTGGTCTCCTGGAATAGGGTATCCTTTGGTTCCACTGTCCTGAAGAGTTTGTTCCAGTGAGCCACCCAAGAACCAGGTGCTGGGGATGTGGTCTCAACCAGCAAGAACGAAGGCGAGATGGGACAACATAACATAAAGAGGTTTATGTACCTACCATAATGTTCCATGTTTGTTGTCCTTCATCTCACCTTCCTTCTTGCACCCCCCCCCCCTCCTTTCCCCTTCCTGTAGGATGGAGAAGAGTTCCTTTATTGGTTACACTGGCTGAGTTTCCTGCTGACATAGCAGGTCAGTTAACCATGCATTGTTTTTCCTCTTCCCTTCCTAACCTTAAATGTATAAGAGCTTAGTAAAATTAGTTTTTTTACTATGTATGTCTATTGTGGGCTATTACAAACGAGATCTGGGTAGCTACCGCTAGGCATGTTGGTGTAGGGGTTAGCCTCGAGCTGTAGTAAATCGGCCGATTTGGAGCCGAGGATCGGCCTTGAATCCAACCAGCAAGAAGGAAGGCGAGATGAAGGACAACAAACATGGAACGTTATGGTAGGTACATAACTTCTTTTTTTGCTGATCAGTGTAGACAAGACATTCCATGTGTACTGTACTTTCTAATGCTATTCAATGTGTAAAGTGCTGGCAAGTTAAAAATTTTATATAAATAAACCTCTGGTGGTAATTAACCCTGTTTCAATTTGTACACAAGTTAAGAACACAAAGTGAACATTTTTAGAGTTGTTAGGTGATACCATTTCTATGTGAATGTTCAGTTAATTTAATTAATGATTCCTTTAAAAGTTGTTAGGAAACGAGTGCTGTAAATTGCTTGGTATTTTACTTTATTGGGAAAGTTGCCGGATAACATAACTAATATGACAAGAATATTTGAGTTCTGTAAAATAGTAGGAATTGTAAGAAATCCTGTTTTAGAATGTTTTTGGCTGTACCTTGCTGTACACTACAAACTTGATAAAGGTAAGGTACTGGTGTATATACTTGGAGAAAATGATTCAAGATTGGATTCATTTTCAAAACTATGGAAGGATGAAGGCAGATTGATTCTGGACTGTATTAACAGAACCTCAGGAGAAGGCTTATAGACTGCCAAACACATGGAACTATGGACAGTAACCAGCAATAGTTCATGAAGTGGAGATACTATCTCATTAATCGGATACATTTTAGTTTTATGACTAAGTGACAAGTGTAGTGGATAGGGGGAGCTTGTGAATGTGCAATAGTATAGACATTAGTAAACTGACATTACCAGCTCAAGAAGCTGATGACCAAACTGAGAGAAGTGGGTGTAGATCATAAATTTTGAGATGAATGATATCTGGATGACATGGTACAGACAGAGAGAGAGAGAGAGTCATTAGATGAAAGGGAAACGACTGAAGGGTTGCACAGGGATCAGTACTGGGGACATTGCTCTTCATATTATATACATCTTCCATCTTAAATCTTGGTTGGAGCTAAGAACAAGGTCTGGTGTTTCATGATAAGAGTAGGTCAATGGTAAGAGACTGGATGGAGGCAACCTAAAGAGGTACTTGGGTAGATAAAGGTGTTTTGGGGAACATAACAAGATGCATTTTTTTTCTTTTTTATGTCAATCTTATTATCCTGTTAATTTTATGGGATACATTAGGACTGTCCCTCAAACACTGTAATACATGGCACCAAGTTTGACCTTTGCATATCCTTGTTTGCATTTGTGGGGTTAGGAAGAAAGGGATTGTCAACAGAGTTGATTGATTTCTTGTGAAAATGTTGCTGCACTAAACTGTGCGTCATGGAACATAGTTAATTTTAGTATATCTTTAGTATTTTCCTTTTGTGATTGTGAACCACATCCGTTTATCTAGTGGCACTGTATATCATTGTATTTTCACTTTTTGTTTTAATCAGCTACCCTCACCTATGATACCCTACGGTTCGGTGAAGTGGAAGACTTTCCAGAGACAGAGGAACCTGTCTGGCTGTTGGGAGTAGAATACAGTGCACTAACAGGTAATGAGCTAACTTACATCACTTAGCCTGGGCAGAATGCTGCTGTACATTCTACAGTTAGGATAGCAGACTTGTTTACATCTTCAGATTGATGGCCATTTTGCATGTGATCTTAGCTGAGCAGTGTGCGGTATGTTTTTTCTTTTGACAGTTGCATTTTATTGAAGGCCTATTGTCTTTTGAAGCGGAGCTCTTTGAGCTGTGTTTAAGTAAACACATTTAAAGGCAAACCCAGTGAAGCCTGTTGACATTTGTAGTAAAACACGGAACTACAGAAAATCATACAATACTTCACTCTACTTAATAAACGCTTCACTTTTTATTAACACAATCACAGGGACTGCATCAAACTGAGAAGCACAGAAATGTAATCCTTAATGTAATTTAAATAACACTCATGTGATCTTTAAAAGCCAGTTAGTTTCATAAGCACACAATGTACAGTTTTTGTGTTTTTATACACCATGGTTTGCAAAGATTATTCTGCATGTAAGCTTTCACCAATACAAACCTAATTAACAAAATAAATGCTGTCAGTTGCTCATTGTATTTTCGCAATATGCCTCCACATTACCTCAAGCAAAATAAGCCAAAGAATTCATAAGACAGCTTGTATACTATGTAAGGGGTGTCCAGGTCATTGATTGCTTAGCTACTCAGTAACATAGCTGCGCTGTACAGAGTAGCAAGGATTTATAGAGCTATTTGTAAAATCAGTCTGAGGTTGTGGCTTATAGAAATTAGTTCTTGTGTATCTCAGTGCAATACTTTGCTATACTGTGGAAAAATCCTTGCACTCTATGCTGTGCAAGAGCCATACAGAGCAGAATACACAGAAAGTATGCTACTTTGTTCCTGTTCATTTTGTTGGGAGAATTTGGGTGGGATGAAGCAGAATAGCTTTGTAATGCTCAGGGTGCAGATCTAGGTTAAAACAGTATGTATGCAAGTATGTGTGGCCGTGTCTGGCTGTGCGTATCTTTGTGAGGGTGTGTGCAACTGTGTCTGTGCCTGCAGGTGAGGGTATGTGCGACTGTGTCTGTGTGTGTGCTTGTGGGTGAGGGTGTGTGCCACTGTGTCTGTGTCTCTGCGGGTGAAGGTGTGCACGACTGTGGGTCTCTGCGGGTGAGGATGTGCGCAATTGTGTGTGGGTCTCTGAGGGTGAGGATGTGCGCGACTGTGTGTGGGTCTGTGAGGGCGAGGATGTGCGGGACTGTGTGTGGGTCTCTGAGGGTGAGGATTTGTGCGACTGTGTGGGGGTCTCTGAGGGTGAGGATGTGCGCGACTGTGCGTGGGTCTCTGAGGGTGAGGATGTGCGTGACTGTGTGTGGGTCTCTGAAGGTGAGGATGTGCACGACTGTGTGTGGGTCTCTGAGGGTGAGGATGTGCGCGACTATGTGTGGGTCTCTGAGGGTGAGGATGTGCGCGACTGCGTGTGTGTTTCCCTGAGGGTGAAGATCTGTGCGACTGTGTGTGTTTCTCACAGGCTGAGGATGTGTGCATGTGTGTGCATGTGTCTGTAGGTGGGGATGTGAGTGTGTGTCTGCAGGTGGGGATGTACATGAGTGTGTGTCTGCAGGTGGGGATGTACGCGGGTGTGTGTCTGCAGGTGGAGATGTGCGTGACTGTGTGTGCGCGTTTCTGCAGGTGGGGATGTGTGCAAGTGTGTGTGTGCATCTCTGCGGGTGAGGATGTGCATGAGTGTGTGTCTCTGTGGGTGAGGATGTGCGCGAGTGTGTGTCTCTGCGGGTGAGGATGTGCGCGAGTATGTGTCTCTGCGGGTGTGTGTCTCTGCGGGTGAGGATGTGCGCGAGTGTGTGTCTCTGTGGGTGAGGATGTGCGCGAGTGTGTGTCTCTGCGGGTGAGGATGTGCACGAGTGTGTGTCTATGCTTGTGAGGATGTACGCAAATGTGTGTCTCTGTGGGTGCGGATGTATGCGAGTGTGTGTCTCTGCGGGTGAGGATGTATGTGAGTGTGTGTCTCTGCAGGTGAGGATATTCGCTAGTGTGTGTCTCTGCGGGTGAGGATGTGTGTGACTGTGTGTCTCTGCGGGTGGGGATGTGGGTGAGTTTTCTGCGGGTGAGGATGTGTGTGACTGTGTGTGTCTGTGGGTGAGGATGTGTGTGACTGTGTGTGTGTTTGTCTGTAGGTGAGGATTTGTGCGAGTGTGTGTCTCTGCGGGTGATGTGTGCGACTGTGTGTCTCTGCAGGTGAGGATGTGTGTGTCTCTGTGGGTGAGGATATGTGTGTGTGTGTATGTCTCTCTTTGGGTGAGGATGTGAGTGAGTGTGTGTGTGTGTGCTCCTACGGCTGAGGATGTGTGCGTGCGTGTGTGTGTGTGTGTGTGTGTGTGTGTGTGTGTGTGTGTGTGTGTGTGTGTGTGTGTGTGTGTGTGTGTCTGCCTGCGGGTGAGGATGTTGCGTGTGGGGATGTATGCGAGTGTGTGTGTTTGTGTCTGTATGCGAGTGTGTGTGTGTCTGCAGGTGGGGATGTATGCGAGTGTGTGTGTCTGTGGGTGGGGATGTATGCGAGTGTGTGTGTCTGCGGGTGGGGATGTATGCGAGTGTGTGTTTGTGGGTGGGGATATATGAGAGTGTGTGTGTGTGTGTGTGTGTGTCTGTGGGTAGGGATGTATACGAGTGTGTGTATGTGTGTGTCTGCGGGTGGGGATGTATGCGAGTGTGTGTGTGTGTATGTGTGTGTCTGCGGGTGGGGATGTATGCGAGTGTGTGTGTGTCTGCTGGTGGGGATGTATGCAAGTGTGTGTGTGTCTGCGGGTGGGGATGTATGCGAGTGTGTGTGTGTGTCTGCGGGTGGGGATGTATGCGAGTGTGTGTGTGTTTGTGTGTGTCTGCGGGTGGGGATGTATCCGAGTGTGTGTGTGTCTGCTGGTGGGGATGTATGCAAGTGTGTGTGTGTCTGCGGGTGGGGATGTATGCGAGTGTGTGTGTGTTTGTGTGTGTCTGCGGGTGGGGATGTGTGCAAGTGTGTGTGTGCATGTGTGTTTGTCTGCGGGTGGGGATGTATGCGAGTGTGTGTGTGTTTATGTGTGTCTGCAGGTGGGGATGTATGCGAGTGTGTGTGTGTCTGCGGGTGGAAATGTGTGCGAGTATGTGTGTGTGTCTGTGGGTGAGGATGTATGCGAGCGTGTGTGTCTGCGAGTGAGGATGTACGTGAGTGTGTGTGTGTGTGTGTGTATGTGTTTGTCTTTGTCTCTGTGGGTAAGGATGTGCGCGAGTGTGTGTCTTTCTCTGAGGGTGAAGATGTGTGCGAGTGTGTGTCTGTGTCTGCGGGTGAGGATGTGCATCAGTGTGTGTGTTTGTCTCTGCAGGTAAGGATGTGTGCGAGTGTGTGCGTCTCTCTCTCTCTCTCTCTCTCTCTCTCTCAGAGTGAGGATGTGTGCGAATGTGTGTCTGTGACCGAGGGTGAGAATGTGCGTATGTCTGTGGGTGAGGATGTGTGTGTCTGTGTCTGTGGGTGAGGATGTGTGTGTCTGTGTCTGTGGGTGAGGATGTGTGCGACTGTGTGTGTGTGTGTGTGTGTGTGAGTGTGTGTGTTTGTGGCTGTGGGTGAGGATGTGTGTGACTGTGTGTGTGTCTGTGGGTGAGGATGTACACGAGTATGTGTGTGTCTGTGGGTGAGGATGTACATGAGTGTGTGTGTCTGTGGGTGAGGATGTACACGAGTGTGTGTGTGTGTCTGTGGGTGAGGATGTACACGAGTGTGTGTGTCTGTGGGTAAGGATGTACACGAGTGTGTGTGTGTGTCTGTGGGTGGGGATGTATGCGAGTGTGTGTGTGTCCATGGGTGAGGATGTATGCAAGTGTGTGTGTGTGTGTGTGTGTGTGTGTGTGTGTGTGTGTGTGTGTGCGCGCGCGCGTGGCTGTGGATGTATGTGACTGTGTGTCTGTGTGTGTGTCTGTGGGTGAGGATGTATGCAAGTGTGTGCGTGTGTGGATGTGGGTGTCTGTGTGTCTGTGGGGGTTCGTCTGTGTGTCTCTGTGTCTGAGTGTGTGTGTCTTTGCGAGGTGTGTTGGCAAGTGTGTCTGTGGGTTGTCTGGGCGAATGTGTCCGTGGGGGTTTGTGGGTGAATGTGCGAGTATGTCTGTGGGGGGGTGTGGGCAAGTGTGTGTGCACAAGTGTGTCTGTTGGGTGTTTGTGTGAGTTGTGTAGATGACTGTGTGTGCGAGTGTCTCTGTGGATGTGTGGGTGAGTATATGTGCGTTATGCGGGGGGGGGTGTGGTGGCATCTTTGTAGGTGGGGCATGTCTGTGGATGTGTCTGAGTAGTGTAGGTGTCTTTGGGAGAGTATGTGTGGGAGAGTGTGTCTGCGGACAAGTATTTGTGGGAGAGTGTGTCTGCGCGCAAGGGTGTATGTGACTGTGTGTCTGTGGGAGAGGATGAATGCGAGTGTGTGCGTCTGGGAGGGGTATTCACAAGTGTGTCTGTGGCTGTCTGGATGAGCATGTCTGCAAGTGTGCTTGTGTGTCTGCATGCGAGTGTGTATGCGAGTGTGTATGCGAGTGTGTATGCGAGTGTGTATGCGAGTATGTGTGGATGTGTGTGGATGTGAGTTTGTGAGAGTGTGGATGAGGATGCATGTGAATGTGTGTGATTGTGGATGAGAATGCATGCCATTGTGTGTGATTGTGGATGAGACTGCATGCGAGTGCGTGTGATTGTAGATGAGAATGCATGCGAGTGTGTGTGATTGTGGATGAGAATGCATGCGAGTCTGTGAGAGTGTGGATGAGGATTCATGCGACTGTGTGAGTGTGTGGATGAGGAAGCATGCGAGTGTTTGTGTGCATGTGGCTGAGGATGCATGAGGATTTATGCACGAGTTTGTCTGTGGTTGAGGATATATGCGTGCACGCACACGTTTGTCTGCAGGTGAGGATGTATGCGTGTGTGTGTCTGCAGGTGAGAATATATGAGAGTGTGTGTGTGTGTCTGGGTGTGTATGGGTGAGGATGTATGCGAGGGTGTGTGTGTGTGTGTGTGTGTTTTTGTGTGTCTGCGGGTGAGGATGTGTGCAAGGGAGTGTCTGTGGGTGAGGATGTACACGAGTGTGTATGTGTGTGTCTATGGGTGAGGATGTACATGAGTGTGAGGATGTATGCGAGTATGTGTGTGTCTGCGACTAAGGATGTATGCAAGTGTGTGTGCGTGTGGATATGGGTGTCTGTGTGCCTGTATGGTTTCGTCTCTGTGTCTCTTTGTCTATGTTTGAGTGTGTGCATCTTTGGGAAGTGTGTGGGTGAGTGTGTATGTTAATGTGTCTGGGGTGTGTGTCTGTGAGCGAATGTGTCTGGTGGGTGTCTGGGATAATTGTCTGTGGGGGTGTGTGGGCGAGTGTGAGTGTGCAATGTCTCTGTGTGGTGTTTGTGTTTGTTGTGTAGATAAGTGTGTGTGCGTGTATCTCTGGGGATGTGTGGGTGAGTATGTATGGGTTATACGGGGAGTGTGTGGTGGCGTCTTTGTAAGTGGAGTGTGTCTGTGTCTCTGGGTGTATCTCTGGATGTGTCTGGGTTAATATGTATGCGAGTGTGTGGTGTCTTTGGGCGAGTATGTGTGGATGAGTATGTGTGGGAGAGTGTGTCTGCGGGCGAGGGTGTATGCGAGTGTGTGTGTGTCTGTGGGTGAGGATGTGTATGAGCGTGTGTGGGTTTGTTGTCTGTGGGGGGCATTCGTAAGTGTGTCTATGGATGTCTGGGTGAGCATGTCTGCAAGAGTGTGTGTGTCTGCATGCGAGTTTGTATGGAAGTGTGTATGCGAGTGTATGTGGATGAGGATGCATGTGAGTGTGTGTGGATGAGGATGCATGCGAGTGTGTGTGAGTGTGGATGAGGATGCATGCGAGTGTGTGTGGATAAGGATGCATGCGAGTGTGGATGAGGATGCATGCGAGTGTGGATGAGGATGCATGCGAGTGTGGATGAGGATGCATGCGACTGCATGTGTGTGTGGATGAGGATGCATGCGAGTGCGTGTGAGTGTGGATGAGGATGCATGCGCGTGTGTGTGAGTGTGGATGAGGATGCATGTGAGTGTGTGTGTGAGTGTGACTGAGGATGCATGCGAGTGTGTGTGTGAGTGTGACTGAGGATGCATGCAAGTATATGTGAGTGGCTGAGGATGCATGCGAGTGTATGTGAGTGTGGCTCAGGATGCATGCAAGTGAGCATGTGACTGAGGATGCACGCGAGTGTGCGTGTCTCTGTGGCTGAGGATGCACGTGAATGTGCATGTCTCTGTGGCTGAGGATTCACGCGAGTGTGCGTGCATGTGAATGTGGGTATTTGTGCGCCTGTGCGTATGTTTGTGGGTCTATGTGTCTGTGTAATTGAGTGTGTGGGCATGTGTCTGTAGAAGGTGTGTGGGTGATTGTGTATGTGAGTGTCTGGGTGTGTGTGTGGGCGAGTGTGCTTGTGAGTGTGTCTCAGTGGGGTGTGTGGACGAGTGTGTGGGAATGTGTCTGGGGGGTGTCTGTGGGGGGGGTGTCTTGGCAAGTGTGTCTGTGGGGAGGGTGTCTGGATGAGTGTGTTTGTGGGGGGGTGTCTGGGAGAGTGTGTCTGGGAGAGTGTGTCTGTGGGAGTGTGTGGGCAACCACACGAGTCTGTCTGGGAGGTTTGTGGCAATTGTGTGTATGCAAGTGTGTCCATGGGGCTGTTTGTTTGTGGGTGTGTCTGTGGATGTGTCTGGGTGAGCATGTATGTGAGTATGTATGTCTGTGGGTGAGTATGTATGCAAGTGTGTTTGTGTGTCTCTGTGGGTGTGAGTGTGAATGTGGGTGTCTGTGGTTATGTATGTGTTTCTGGGTGCCTGTGGGTGTGTTTCTGTGAGTGAGTATGTATGAGAGTGTGTGCATGTGTTGGAGAGTATATGTATGGGTGAGTGTGTGTGTGTGTGAGCGAGTATGTATGGGAGAGTGTGTGTGAGGATGTATGTGTTTGTGTCTGCGGGTGAGGATGTGTATGTGTATGTGTGTGTACGTGTGTGTGTACGTGTGTGTGTGTGTGTGTGTGTGTCTTTGTGTCTGTGTGAGTGTGTTTCTCTGGGTGTGTGTTTGTCTTTGAGTGTGTATGCATGTGTGTCTGTTGGGGTATATGGGCAAGAGTGTGTGTGTCTCTGGGGGTGTCTTGGCGAGTGTTTCTGTGCAAGTCTGTCTGTGGGAGGTGTGTGGGTGAGTGTGTCAGTGGGCAAGTTTGTGTGTCTGAGGGGTGTAGGCGAGTGTGTGTGTTTGTGGGTATGTATGGGAGAGTTTCTCTGGGTGAGTACATATGGGAGTGTGTGTGTGTGTGTGTGTGTGTGTGTGTGTGTGTGTGTGTGTGTGTGTGTGTGTGTATCTTTGAGTAAGTATGAGAGAGAGAGTGTGTGTCTGTAGATGTGTGTGTGGGCATCTGTGGGTAAGTACATATATAAGAGTATATCTGTGGGTATGTGTAGGAGGGTGGCTGTCTGCAGGTATGTACATGTATGTGGGTGCTTGCTTCTGTGGATGAGTATGTATGGGAGTGTGTGTATGTGTGGGAGTGTGAGTATGTGTGTGTGTGTGTGTGTGTGTCTGTGGATGAGGATGTATGAAAGTGTGAGTGTGTCTGTGGATGAGGATGTATGAAAGTGTGAGTGTGTCTGTGGATGAGGATGTATGAGAGTGTGTGTCTGTGGGTGATGTATGTGAGTGTCTGTATATGTGGGTGATGATGTATGCGAGTGTGTGTGTCTGTGGGTGATGATGTATGTGAGTGGGTGTCTATGGGTCACTGTGTATTCGAGTGTGTGTCTGTGGATGATGTATGCGAGTGTGTGTCTGTGGATGACGATGTATGCCTGGATGACGATGTATGCGAGTGTGTGTCTGTGGATGACGTATGTGAGTGTGTCTGTGGCTGAAGATGTATGCGAGTGTGTGTCTGTGGTTGACTATGTATGTGAGTGTGTTTCTGTGGGTGACATATGCAAGTGTGTATGTCTTGTGTCTGACGATGTATGTGAGTGTGTGTGTTTGTCACTGTGGGTGACAATGTATGAGAGTGTGTGTTTGTGGGTGACAATGTATGTGAGTGTGTATTCTTCTGTGGGTGACGATGTATGCGAGTGTGTATGTGTGTCTGTGGACGACCATGTATGCGATTGTTTATGCGTGTCTGTGGGTGACGATATATGTGAGTGTGTGTGTCTGTGGATGACTATGTATGCGAATGTGTGTGTGTGTCTGTGGATGACGATGTATGCAAGTGTGTGTGTGTGTCTGTTGGTGACGTATGTGAGTGTGTGTGTCTGGGTGACGGTGTATGCGAGCGTATGTGTGTGTGTCTGTGGGTGACTCTGTGGTTGACGCTGTACGCGAGAGTGTGTGTGTGCCTACCGGTGACATATGCTAGTGTGTGTGTGTGTGTGTGTGTGTGTGTGTGTGTGTGTGTGTGTGTGTGTGTGTGTATGCAAGTGTGTGTGTGTGTCTGTGTTTGTGTGTGGGTGAGTATGTATGCGAGTGTGTCTGCCTGTGGACAAATATGTATATGAGTGTGTGTGTCAGTGGGTATGTATACGAGTGTGTGTGTCTGTGGGTGAGTGTGTGCGATTATGTGTGTCTGTGGGTGAGTATGTATGTGATTGTATGTGCCTGTGGGTCAGTATGTATGTGCGTGTGTGTGTCTGTGGGTCAGTATGTATGTGATTGTGTGCGTCTGTGGGTGAGTATGTATGCGAGTGTGTGTGTGTGTGTCTCTGGGTGACTGTATGCGAGTGTATGAGTCTCTGAGTGACTACGTATGCAAGTGTATGTGTCTCTGGGTGACTGTGTATGTGAGTGTGTGTTTGTGTCTGTGAGTGACTATGTATGCGAGTGTGTGTCTGTGGGTGAGTGTATGTGCGTTTGTGTGTCTGTAGGTGAGGATGTATGGAAGTGTGTGTGTATGGATGTGTGTGTGTGTCTGCAGGTGAGAATGGGAGGGTGTGTGTGTGGGCGAATGTGTGTGTGAGTTTGTGGTGGGTATGGGCAATAGTGTATGTATGTGTGTCTGTGTATGTGTCTGCAGGTGATAACATATGTGAGTGTGTATGTGTGTGTGTCTGCAAGTGAGAATGTTTGGGAGTGTGTGTGTGTGTGTGTGTGTGTGTGTGTGTGTGTGTGTGTGGGCGAATGTGTGTGAGTTTGTGGTGGGTATGGCCAAGTGTGTCTGGGGTTGTGTGGGTGAGTATGTTTGTGTGAAGGGTGTGTGTGTGTGGTGGTATTGTGTGGGTGTGTGTGCATGAGCGTGTCTTTGCCTGTGTCTTTGGGTGTATTTGTGGATATTTCTGGGTGAGCATATATCAGGCTGTGTATTTGTGTGTAGGTATGTATGGGAGTGTGTGTGTGAGTGCATGGATAAGTATGTATGCGACAGTGTGTGTCTGCAGGTGTGTGGATGAGTATGTATGAGTGTGTGTGTGGATGAGTATGCATGAGTGTGTGTCTATAGGTGGGTATGTACGCAAGTTCGTGGGTGAGTATGTACGTGAGTGTGTGTGGGTGAGTATGTATGCGAGTGTTTGCATGTGTCTGTGGGTGAGGATGTATGCATTTGTGTGTATGTGTCTGTGGGTGAGGATGTATGCGAGTGAGTGTGTGTCTGTGGGTGAGGATGTATGCGAGTGTTTGCATGTGTCTGTGGGTGAGGATGTATGCATTTGTGTGTATGCATCTGTGGGTGAGGATGTATGCGAGTGAATGTGTGTCTGTGGGTGAGGATGTATGCGAGTGTGTATGAGTATGTATGCGAGTGTTTGTTTGTGTATGTGTTTCTGTGTGAGTATGTATGAGTGTGTGTGTGTGTTTGTGTGTGTGTATGCCTGTGGGTGTGTATGTATGCTAGTGTGTGTCTGTGGATGAGGATGTGTGCGAGTGTGTGTATGTGTGTGTGTGTCTGTGTCTGCAGGTATGCATGTATGAGACTGTGTGTGTCTGCAGGTGAGGAGATCTGCATGTGTGTGTGTCTAAGGGTGAGGATGTATGCGTGTGTGTGTGTCTGCAGGTGAGGATGTTTGCACGGGTGTATGTCTGCACGTGAGGATGTATGGGCACGCATGTATGTCTGCGCGTGAGGATGTATGCGTGCATGTGTGTCTGCACATGAGGATGTCTGCATGCGTGTGAGGTATACGCGCGTGTGTGTCTGCGGGTGAGGATGTATGCGAGGGTGTGTGTTTGTGGGTGAGGATATATTAGAGTGTGTGTGTGCGCGCGTCTGCATGTGAGGATGTACGCTAGTGTGTTTATCTGCAGATCAGGATGTATGCGAGTGTGTGTGCGTGTGGATGTGGGTGTCTGTGTGCCTGTGGGGGTTTGTCTGTGGGTCTGTGTGTCTCTGTGTCTATGTTTGAGTGTGTGTGCCTTTGGAAGGTGTGTGGGCAAGTTTGTATGTGAATGTGTCTAGTGGGTGTGTGTGAGCGAGTGTGTGGGGGGAGTGTCTGGGATAATGTGTCTGTGGCGGTGTGTGCACGAGTGTGTGTGTTCAATGTCTTTGTGGGGTGTTTGTGTGAGTTGTGCAGAGGAGTGTGTCTGTGGCTGAGAATGCACACAAGTGTGCATTTGTCTGTGGCTGAGGATGCATGTGAGTGTTTGTATGGCTGAGGATGCACGCTAGTGTGAGTGCATGTGGATGTGGGTGTTTGTATGCCAGTGGGTGTGTTTGTGGGTCTGTGTGATTGAGTGTGTGGGTGAGTGTGTCTGTAGAAGGTGTGTGGGTGATTGTGTATGTGAGTGTCTTGGGGTGTGTTTGGGCGAGTGTGTTTGTGAGGAGGTGATGGCGAGTGTGCATGTGAGTGTGTCTAAGCAGGGTGTGTGGCCGAGTGTGTGGGAATGTGTCTGTGGGGGGTGTCTCGGCCAGAGTGGCTGTAGGGGCATGTCTGGGTGAGTATGTCTGTGGGGGAATGTCTGGGTGAGTGTGTCTGTGGGGATGGTGTCTGCCAAGTGTGTCTGGGTGAGTGTGTTTGTGAGGGGGGTGTCTGGGCGAGTGTGTTTGTGGGGGGGTGTCTGGGAGAGTGTGTCTGTGGGGGTGTGTGGGCAACCATATGAGTGTGTCTGTGGGAGGTTTGTGGGCAACTGTGTGCATGCAAGTGTGTCCATGGGGCTGTGTGTTTGTGTGTGTCTGTGGATGTGTCTGGGTGAGCATGTATGTGAGTGTGTATGTCTGTGGGTGAGTATGTATGCAAGTGTGTGGGTGTGAATATGGTTGTCTGTGGTTATGTATGTGTATGTGGGTGCCTGTGTGGGTGAGTATGTATGAGAGTGTGTGCATGTGTTGGAGAGTATGTATGGGAGTGTGTGTGTGCGAGCAAGTATGTATGGGAGAGTGTGTGGGTGAGAATGTATGGGATTGTGTGCGTCTTTGGGTGAGAATGTATGGGAGTGTGTATGTGTATATTTGCGGGTGAGGATGTGTGTGTGTCTATCAGTGAGGATGTATGGGAGTGTGTGTGTGTGTGTATCTGCGGGTGAGGATGTATGGGAGTGTGTGTGTGTGTGTGTGTGTGTGTGTGTGTGTGTGTGTGTGTGTCTACAGGTGAGGATATGTGTGTGTATGGGTGTGTGTCTAGGGGTGAGGATGTATGGGACTGTGTGTGTCTAGGGGTGAGGATGTATGAGATTGTGCGTGTGTGTCTATGGGTGGGGATGTGTGTGTGTGTGTGTTTGTGTGTGTCTATGGGTAAGGATGCATGTGAGTGTGTCTGCGGGTGAGGATGTATGGGAGTGTGTCCATGTGTGTCTGCGGCTGAGGATGCATGGGAGTGTGTCAGTGTGTGTCTGCAGCTGAGGATGCATGGGAGTGTGTCCATGTGTGTCTGTGGGTGAGGATGTATGGGAGTATGTCTGTGTGTGTGTCTGCAGGGAAGGATGTATGGGAGGGAGTGTGTGTGTGTGTGTGTGTGTGTGTGTGTGTGTGTGTGTGTGTGTGTGTGTGTGTGTGTCTGGGTTAGGATGTATGTGTTTGTGTCTGCAGGTGTTTGTATGTGTTTGTGTGTGTGTGTGTCTGTGAGTTTGTCTATGGGTCTTTGTGTCCATGTGGGTGTGTTTCTCTGGGTGTGTGTGTCTTTGAGTGTGTATGCAAGTGTGCCTGTTGGGGTATGTGAGCAAGAGTGTGTGTGTGTGTCTGTGGGGGTGTCTGGGTGAGTGTTTGTGTGCGAGTCTGTGGAAAGTGTGTGGGTGAGTGTGTCTGTGGGGGGTTTGTGGGCGAGTTTGTGTGTCGGGGTTGTGTGGGCGAGTGTGTGTGTTTGTGGGTATGTATGGGAGAGTTTCTGTGGGTGAGTACGTATGGGTGTGTGTGTGTACGTGAATCTTTGGGTAAGTATGAGAGAGAGTGTGCATCTGTAGATGTGTGTGTGTGTGTGTGTGTGGGCGACTGTGGATACGTACGTACTGGAGAGTATATCTGCAGGTATGTGTAGGAGGATATATCTGTGGGTATGTGTAGGAGGTTGGCTGTCTGCAGGTATGTATGTGTATGTGGGTGCCTGTGCGTGTGTGCTTCTGTGGGTGAGTATGTATGCGAGTGTGTGTATGTGTGGGAGTGTGTTTGAGTATGCAAGTGTGTGTCTGTGGTTGAGGATGTATGCGAATGTCTATGGGTGAGGATGTATGAGTGTGTGTGTCTGTGGGTGTTGATTATGTGAATGTGTGTCTGTGGGTGTTGGTTATGTGAATGTGTGTCTGTGGGTGTTGATTATGTGAATGTGTGTCTGAGGGTGATGATGTATGCGAGTGTGTGTGTCTGTGGGTGTGATGTATGTGAGTGTGTGTGTCTGTGGGCGGCTATGTATGCGAGTGTGTGTCTGTGGATGGCTATGTATGCGAGTGTGTGTCTGTGGATGATTATGTATGCGAGTATGTGTCTGTGCTTGATGTATGTGAGTGTGTGTCTGTGGGTGACGTATGCGAGTGTGTGTGTGTTTGTGTCTCTGTGGGTGACTATGTACGAGTGTGTGTGTCTGTGTGACAATGTATGAGAGTGTGTGTGTGTCTGTGGGTGATTATGTATGGGAGAGTTTCTGTGGGTGAGTACCTATGGAAGTGTGTGTGTGTCTTTGGGTGAGTATGTATGACAGAGAGTATCTGTGTGTGTGTGTGTGTGTTTGTGTATGTACGGGAGAGTGTATTTGCAGGTATGTGTAAGAATGTGGCTGAGTGCAGATATGTAATGGTATGTGGGTGCCTGTGGGTGTGTGCTTCGGTGGATGAGTATGTGTGGGAGTGTGTGTATATGTGGGAGTGTGTTTGGGTATCTATGTATGTGTCTGTGGGTGAGGATGTATTCATGTGTGTGTCTGTGGATGACGATGTATGCGAGTGTGTGTCTGTGGTTGACGCTGTATGCGAGTGTGTGCATCTGGGTGACAATGTGTGCGAGTGTGTGTGTGTCTGTGGGTGACATATGCGAGTGTGTGTGTGTAGGTGACGATGTATGCAAGTGTCTGTGGGTGACAATGTATATGAGTGTGTGCGTGTGTGTGTCTAGGTGACAATATATGCGAGTGTGTGTTTCTGTGGGTGACTAGGAGAGTGTGTCTGTGGGTGACGATGTATGCCAGTTTGTGAACATGTCTGTGGGTGACAATGCGTGCGAGTGTGTATGTGTGTCTGTGAGTGACGTATGCGAGTGTGTATATATGTCTGTGGGTGATGATGTATGCGAGTGTGTGTGTGTCTGTGGGTGACTATGTATGCAAGTGTTTGTGTGTGTGTCTGTGGATGACGATATATGTAAGTGTGTCTGGCTGTGGGTGACATATGAGTGTGTGTGTCTGTGGGTGACGGTGTATGTGAGTATGTGTGTGTCTGCGGGTGACATATGCTAGTGTGTGTGTCTGTGGGTGACCATGTATGCGAGTGTGAGTATGCGTGTGTCTACCAATGACGTTGTATGCTAGTGTGTATGTGTGTGTGTATGCAAGTGTGTTTGTGTGTGTCTGTGTGTGTGGGTGCGTTTGTGTGTGTGTGTGTGTGTGTGTGTGTGTGTGCGTATGCAAGTGTGTTTGTGTGTGTATGAGTATGTATGCGAATGTGTGTGTCTGTGGGTGAGTATGTATGTGATTATGTGCGTCTGTGGGTGAGTTTGTATGCGATTGTGTGTGTCTGTGGGTGAGTATGTATGTGATTGTGTGTGTCTGTGGGTGAGTATGTATGTGAGTGTGCGTATGCAAGTGTGTGTGTATCTGTGGGTCAGTATGTGTGCGAGTGTGTGTGTGGCAGTGGGTGAGTATGTATGAAAGTGCGCGTGTGTCTGTGGGTGGCTATGTATGCGAATGTGTGTCTGTGGGTGAGTATATATGCAAGTGTGTTTTTCTGTGGGGTGAGTATGTATGCGCATTTGTGTGTCTGTAGATGAGGATGTGTAGGAATGGGTGTGTGTGTGTATGTGTGTCTGCAGGTGAGGATGTGAGTGTGTGTGTGGGGGGTGTGGGCGAATGTGTGTGTGTGAGTTTGTGGTGGTTATGTCTGGGGTTGTGTGGGTGAGCGTGAGTGCAGGGGGTGTTTGTGTTTGTGGTGGTATTTTGTGGATGTGTGTGCATGGGAGTGTCTTTGTCTGTGTCTTTGGGTGTTTCTGTGTATGTGTCCGGGTGGGCATATGTCAGACTGTGTTTGTGTGTGTGAGTATGTATGCGACTGTGTGTGTGTGTGTGGATGAGTATGCATGAGTGTGTGTCTATAGGTGGATATGTCCGTGAGTTCGAGGGTGAGTATGTACGCAAGTGCATGTGTGTGGGTGAGTATGTATGCGAGTGTGTGTGTGTGTGTGGGTGAGTATGTACGCGAGTGTGTGTGGGTGAGTATGTATGCAGGTGTGTGTGTGTGGGTATGTATGTGAAAGTGTGTCTGTGGGTGAGGATGTATGTGAGTGTGTGCATGTGTCTGTGGGTGAGGATGTATGCATGTGTGTGTGTGAGTATGTATGCGAGTATGTGTGTGTCTGTCTGCGGGTGAGGATGTATGTGACTGTGTGTCTCTGTATGTGGGTGAGGATGTATGCAACTGCGTGTGTGTGCGGGTGAGGAGGTATGTGACTGTGTGTGTGTCTGCAGGTGTGGATGTATGCGAGTATGTGTGTCTGAGAATGTATGCGAATGTGTGTGCCTGCAGGTGAGGATGTATGCACGCGTGTATGCCTACACATGAGGATGTATATGCTTGTGTGTCTGTGTGTGAGGATGTATGGGCATGCTTGTATGTCTGCGCGTGAGGATGTATGCGTGCATGTGTGTGTCTGCATATGAGGACGTCTGCATGCGTGTATCTGTGGGTGAGGTATGCGTGCGCGCGCGTGTGTGTGTCTGCAGGTGAGGATGTATGCGAGTGTGTGTGTGTCCGGGTGAGGATGTATGCGAGTGTGTGTGTGTGTGTGTGTGTGTGTGCGGCTGAGGATGAATGCGAGGGTGTGTGTCTGTGGGTGAGGATGTACACGAGTGTGTGTGTGTGTGTGTGTGTGTGTGTGTCTGTGGGTGAGGATGTACACGAGTATGTGTGTGTGTGTGTGTGTCTGTGAGGATGTACGCTAGTGTGTTTGTCTGTGCAAGTGTGTGTGTGTGTGTGTGTGTGTGTGTGTGTGTGTGTGTGTGTGTGTGTGTGGATGTGAGTGTCTCTGTGCCTGTGGGGGTTTATCTGTGGGTCTGTGTGTTTCTGTATCTATGTTTGAGTGTGTGTGTCTTTGGAAGGTGTGTGGGCAAGTTTGTGTGTGTGTGTGTCTAGGGGGTGTGTGTGAGCGAGTGTGTCTGGGGGGGTGTCTGCGGCGGTGTGTGGGCGAGTGTGTGTGTGTGTGTGCAATGTCTCTGTGGGGTGTTTGTGTGTGTTGAGTAGATGAGTGTGTCTGTGGCTGAGGAGGCACACGAGTGTGCGTGTGTTTGTGTCTGTGGCTGAGGATGCATGCAAGTGTGTGTATGGCTGGGGATGCATCATGTAGATGTGGGTGTTTGTATGTCAGTGAGTGTGTTTGTGGGTCTGTGTTTCTGTGTGATTGAGTGTGTGGGTGAATGTGTCTCTAGAAGGTAGTGGGTGATTGTGCATGTGAGTGTCTGGGTGTGTGTGTGGGCGAGTGTGCATGTGAGTGTGTCTGGGTGGGGTGTATGGGCGAATGTGTGGGAATGTGTCTGTGGGGGGTGTCTGGGCAAGTGTGTCTGTGGGGGTGTCTGGGCAAGTGTGTCTGTGGGGGTGTCTGAACGAGTGTGTTTTGTGAGGGGGTGTTGGCGAGTGTGCATGTGAGTGCGTCTGGGCAGGGTGTGTGGCCGAGTGTATGGGAATGTGTGTGGGGTGTCTCGGCGAGTGTGTCTGTAGGGGCGTGTTTGGGTGAGTGTGTCTGTGGGGGAATGTCTGGGCGAGTGTGTCTGTGGAGGGGTGTCTGGGCGAGTGTGTCTGTGGAGGGGTGTCTGGGTGAGTGTGTCTGTGGAGGGGTGTCTGGGTGAGTGTGTCTGTGGAGGGGTGTCTGGGTGAGTGTGTCTGTGGGAGGTGTCTGGGCGAGTGTGTCTGTGGAGGGTGTCTAGGCGAGTGTGTCTGGTGGAATGTCTGGGTGAGTGTGACTGTGGGACTGGTGTCTGCAGAGTGTCTGTGGGGACGTGTCTGGGCGAGTGTGTTTGTGAGGGGGGTGTCTGGGCAAGTGTGTCTGTGGGGGGGTGTCTGGAAGAGTGTCTGTGGCGGTGTGTGGGCAGTCATATGAGTGTGTCTGTGGGAGGTTTGTGGGCAACTGTGTGTATGCAAGTGTGTCCGTGGGGTGTGTGTGTGTCTCTGAGTGAGGGCGTGTGTGTGTGTGTGTGTGTGTGTGTGTGTGTGTGTGTGTGTGTGTGTGTGTGTGTGTGTGTGTGTGTGTGTGTGTCTAGGGGAGAGGATGTATGAGACTGTGTGTGTGTGTATCTACGGGTGAGGATGTATGCGAGTGTGTCTGCGGGGTGAAGATGTATGGGAGTGTATCTATGGCTGAGGATGTATGGGAGTGTGTCTGTGTGTGTCTGCCCTTGAGGATGTATGGGAGTATGTCTGTGTGTGTCTGCAGGTGAGGATGTGTGTGTGTGTGTGTGTGTGTGTGTGTGTGTGTGTGTGTGTGTGTGTGTGTGTGTGTGTTTGTGTGTGTCTGTCTGTAGGTGAGGATGTATGCATGCAGGTGTGTGTATGCGCATGTGTGTCTGCGCGTGAGGATGTATGCATGCGGGTGTGTGTATGCGCGTGAGGATGTATGCACGTGTGTGTCTGCACGTGAGGATGTATGTGTGTGTGTGCACCTGAGGATGTATGCGCATGCGTGTGTGTCTGCACATGAGGATGTATTCCCGCGTGTGTCTGTGGGTGAGGATGTATGCGTGTGTGTGTTTGTGTGTGTGTCTGGGTGAGGATGTATGCAAGGGTGTGTGTGTGTGTGTGTGTGTGTGTGTGTGTGTGTGTGTGTGTGTGTGTGTCCTGGTGAGGATGTATGCGAGGGTGTGTGTGTGCGCGTCTGCGGGTGAGAATGTATGCGAGGGTGTGTGTTTGTGGGTGAGGATGTATGCTAGTGTGTGTGTGTGTGTGTGTGTGTGTGTGTGTGTGGATGTACACGAGTGTGTGTGCGTGCGCGTCTACGGGTGAGGATGTACATGAGTGTGTGTGTGTCTGCGGCTAAGGATGTATGTGAGTGTGGATGTGGATGTGGATGTCTGTGTGCCTGTGGAGATGTTCATCGTGCATACAGCTGCAGTCATAACAGATGGGTTCTCCTGCCTTCAGGCGGGTCCTCGGTCGGCCGAATTCCAAAGTCTAGGTCTGGCGTCGGTTGTCGTCGCTTCCTCCCTGACGTCAGAGCGCCAGGGGTATAAAAGAACCAGCCAACACCATTTTCCTTAGTCTTTCTTGCCGCGCGGTGCCCGAAGCAGAAGCAGTTCGCAAGTGCCAGTCGGCCAGCTCCAGAAATTACGAAAATTTTGCAACCGAAGTCTTCTTGAAAGCTAAGTACCCCGTTGGGGAAACTTTTCTTGCCTCAGACCGATGTCAGACAAAGTTAATAATTGTATTTCTTGTGGGAAGCAAATACCGCATAAGGATTTTCATTCCCTCTGCATTCCTTGCTTAGGCCCAGACCACGACGTCTCGGTCTATCGTTTTTGTGCTACATTCAACAAATGCACCATTAAGCGTCGGGCGGAGTTCGCCCAGCACTATTTTGGCAGAAAATTTAACTATATTATGTCGTCGGATACTCCGACTCCAGTTTTGTCTAAAAAACGCAAAGATAAGGACCGACACACCAGGTCCGCGGCCTCTACCGACACCATGCCAAAGCCGACTACAGGTGGTCCGGTTCTCAGCGAGGCGCCTACGCAGCCCCTGCCTACCGACAACACTTCATTGGCGGTGCCTTCTGTGCCCGAGGTCGCAGGCTCCTCGGCCCACACCCCAACTACAGATACCGAAGCCACTCTTGGTGGTGAATCTCAAAATGTAGACAGGTCTGCCTCCTCTCAAGGTGTCTTCAGACCTTCATCTTCTTTTTCTATCAAGGCTTTCACTAAGTCTAAAGCAGCCATGCATTCTAAGAAACAAACTCCACAGGGCCCTTCTCCAGGCCCCATGCCTAAAAAACAGATGCTTAAAATGGCTGAGGATTTGATTACTCTTATCAGGGGTTCTCAAACCCACCCCCCCGGACAAAAGTCCCAGAGTGGAGGAAGAATCCCCCTCCTCTGACCTGGCCTCCATTATTTCAGATCACTCTGATGAACAGGAACATTCTTACTCCCCTTTTGAAGATTCTGATGCTGAGGAGTCCATTCCCTCTGTCTCCCCCCCCCAGAGGATTTCTCATTTGGGGAAACCTTGCATACCTTAAGGGAACACTTCCACTGGGAAGGCCAAGAGTACTCCGATTCCAAGAAAAGGCTTAGGGATTTTCTCTTGCTACCCCAGCACAGGCCTCTGGCTATACCTCCTGTCTTAGACATACTAGATGATGTGTACTCGGAGGCCTGCCTTAACCCGGATTCTTTCCCTCCAGCCCCAGTCAAGCCTGACAGGTACTACCGGGTTCCTGACTCACACCAATTTTTATACAAAAGCCATGCGGCTGACCCAGAAACTATCTCACAGGGCCCCAAGGGAATTAAGGCCTCCACTGCTAAAAACCCATTACCTTCCGAGAGAGATTCCAGATCCTTAGAAAGGTGGGGAAAAAAGGTATACACCTCGGCCACCTTAACCATGAGGGCACTAAACTGCCAGTTCCATATGCTAAAGTACCAACAGTTTCTGTTATCACAGTTGAGAAGTAAAATATCACAACCTGAACAACCAGACTTGAAGGAGTTGCAGGATTTGATGCATAGTGCAGAACAAGTGGGTAAACATACCTTGCAATGTGGTTTTGATGCTCTAGAGGCCTCATGTAGAGCTGCTGTAACAGGATCAGTCATACGCAGACATGCCTGGCTCAAGGAGCAAACCTTACCAGATCATGTCAAAGCTAAATTACTAGATGCCCCTCTACAAAATGATGTATTATTTGGTGTTAAAGCTGAGGAGGTATTAAAGAAAATGGAGGAAAAGGCTAAATCAATGCAAACAGTGAAGGATTTTCTACAGGTGCAACCTCCACGTTTCAGTAGAAATTGGCCTTCCAAAAATTGGTCCTTTCCAGCCACGGACAGACCCCAAAGAGGTAGATACAGGCACCCGAGGGGCAGAGGGCAATCTCAAGGATCGTTTAGAGGCAGACAATAGCAAGCTCCTACACAAAGAGGTGGTGAGGATAGTTCGCAGCCATTCAGAAAGCAAGCCCAATGACTTTCCCCTTTGCATGCCAAGCAAGGCTCAAATGGCAGCACCTTAGGCGGAAACTGGCATTATTTTCAAAAAATTGGCATATTGTCACAAAAGACAAATGGATCCTGGACATTATAAACAGAGGCTACAGATTCCATTTTCACACCCTTCCAAAAATGAGAGGCATACCAAACCTGCCACACAATCAAAGGGCAGAGGCACAAAGACAAATTTCAGATCTCATGGACATGAAAGCTATTCAAGAGGTACCCACTCACGAACAAGGTCAAGTTTTTTATTCCAGACTATTCCTGGTACCAAGGAAGGGAAAAGATTGGAGACCTATTTTGGACCTATCCATCCTAAACACATTTTTACTCGTACCAAATTTCAGGATGCTCACATTACAGCAGCTTCTTCCCATGCTGGGCAAGGAGTCTTGGCTGGTAACATTGGACCTCAAGGAGGCATACCTGCATGACCCAATCAGACAAAATTGCAGAAGATACCTCTGATTTCTTGCAGGTTCAACCCATTATCACTTCTCTGCATTGCCCTTTGGCTTATCTACTGCACTCATAGTATTCACGAAATGCCTGGCATCAGTAATTACCTACTGCAGACTTCAAGGGATATAAATATACCCATATTTGGACGACTGCCTGATCCAAGCGGACAGCAAGCACATACTTCTGAAACATCTGGCTTTTGTAATAATGTTGTTGAATTCTCTGGGGTACACAGTCAACAAAAAGAAATCAAGGCTAATTCCCTCTCAGAAAATAATTTTCCTGGGTGCCAACTTGGACACAAACACCCAGATGGCCTACCTCACACCAGAGAAGCAGGGGAAACTAACTCAATACTTCAGAACACTAGCAAATTTCACCAGGCTGACTGCAAGGAAAATCCTGCAGGCTCTGGGATTCATGGCATCTTGCATCCTACTAATCCCATGTGCAAAGCTGCATATGAGGAAACTTCAATGGTACCTGAAAAACCTATGGTCTCAGCACAGCCACAGTTTGGAAACAATAATACCACTAATTCCATGTCTTCAAAAGGAATTTATGTGGTGGGCTGAAGCATGCCAAACAAACACAGGTCTCCCATTCTGCAAGCCTCAATCAAATCAAGTCATCACAACAGACGCCTCGGACTACGCCTGGGGGGCGCACATGACAGTTCGGTACATTCAGGGCAAATGGTCCCAAAAAGAAAAGCACCTTCACATCAATCAAAAGGAAATGCTAGCAGTAATAAATGCTATTATAGCTTTCAAAGACCTTCTGCATCCAGGTCAACTATTGATAAGGACAGACAACACCACAGTAATGTGGTACATAAACAAACAGGGAGGAACCCATTCATACTCCCTATGCAGGCTGGCCATGTCACTTTGGAACATGGCTCTGGAATTACAAATCGAACTTCAAGCACAGTACTTGCCAGGGAAGGAAAACACGCTTGCAGACAACCTAAGCAGAAATATGACAGATCCACACGAATGGAAGTTGCATCCTCAAGTTTTTACAGAGATAATTCAAGCATGGGGAAGGCCAGACATAGATCTCTTTGCCTCCCACAAAAATCACCAATTGACAAAATTCTGCTCAAGGACTTTTCATCCACAAGCCTGGAGAGTGGGCGCTCTCTCTTTCAGTTGGACAACCATGACAGTTTATACCTTTCCACCTCTTCCTCTGCTGCCCAAAGTTCTATTAAAAACCAGAGCAGACAGACCAAAGATGATTCTCATTGCTCCAGACTGGCCAAGACAGCACTGGTACCCACTCCTGAGGAGCCTGACGCATTCCCCTCCATGGACCCTACCTCTAATGCCTCTTCTTCTGACTCAGCACAGCTTCAAAACTCTTCCCAGTCAGCTGAGAACACTCAATCTGGCCGCATGGAAGATTCCTTAACATCACAACACACCCTACTCTCCAAGGAGGTGCAGGATGTCATTTTGGAGGCCAGAAGGCCGTCTACTAGAAAAGCTTACTCCGCAAAATGGAAACGATTTTGTGCCTGGAATGAGAAAAAGGGCCAGAATCCTGGAAAACTGAATTTACCTCAAATATTACAGTATCTAGCTGAGCTGCTAAGCAGTGGACTTTCATTCCCCTCCATCAAAATCCATGCCTCAGCCATTTCTGCAGAATACAACACTGATCCACCTTTATTCTCTCACCCCCTGTTAAGACAGTTCCTCAGAGGAGCTAAGAATATAAAACCCCCAAGGAAACAACCAATACCTGCTTGGGATCTCAACTTCATTCTAGAAAAGCTGACCTTGCCTCCTTTTGAGCCAGCTGCCTCAACAGATTTGCAATATTTGTCCTGGAAAACAGCTTTCCTTCTGGCTATCACCTCAGCTCGTAGGGTATCAGAACTACAAGCCCTCATGGCTGTGCAGCCTTTTATCATCTTCCATCAGGACAGAGTTTCCTTATGAACCAACCCGTCCTTTATGCCAAAGGTGGTATCCAGGGTAGCTTTGAATCAGGCTGTACACTTACCTACCTTCTACCCTAATCCTCAAAACAAAGGGGAGAGGCTACTACATTCCCTGGACATCCACAGACAGCTGCGTTATTATTTGGACAGAACAAAGCCTTTCAGAAAATCAGAACAGCTCTTTGTGTCCTATGCTATAGGAGCTCAAGGGAAGCCAATTTCCAAACAGACAATCTCAAAATGGATAGCCCACTGCATACGCTTTTGTTATTCTTTTCATGGTAAAACTGTACCTGCAGGCATCAGATCTCACTCCACAAGGGCCACAGCTACCTCTGCAGCTTTCCTCAGAGGAGTTCCTACCAAAGATATTTTGGAAGCAGCCACTTGGAGTTCTGTGCATACCTTCTCCAAGCACTACCACCTGCCATTATACTCTAAAACTAGAGCAGGCTTTGCCACTGCAGTCTTGCAGGGCATTCTGACTCCTCCTAGTTCCACCTAGTGCCTACCACCCCTTTCTTAGCTTTGGGATTCTACCCATCTGTTATGACTGCAGCTGTATGCACGATGAACATAGTACAGTTTTGTACCTGCCATAAATGTAGATGTTCGAGTGCTAATACAGCTGCAGTCCAGGTTTCCCTCCCTCCTTCCCCTCTTGGGACAGGCCTATTGGCTAACACCTCGTCATACAACCTGATTGGGGTATTCTTTTATGGTGTATTTGCTTGCAACTACTGTATTTTGACTATTTTGCATTGCTTTATTACACAAATTTATGTATTGCCTTCCTTCTGGGGGCACCTGACATCTGGGGCAAGAAAAACTGAAGAAAATGGCGTCGGCTGGTTCTTTTATACCCCTGGTGCACTGACGTCAGGGAGGAAGCGACGACAATCGACGCCGGACCTAGACTTTGGAATTCGGACGACCGAGGACCCGCCTGACGGCAGGAGAACCCATCTGTTATGACTGCAGCTGTATTAGCACTCAAACATCTACATTTATGGTAGGTACAAAACTGTACTGTTCATCTCTGGATCTGTGTGTCTCTGTGTCTATGTTTGAGTGTGTGTGTCTTTGGGAGGTGTGTGGGTGAGTGTGTATGTGAATGTGTCTTCGGGGTGTGTGTGTGTGAGTGTGTCTGGGGGTTGTCTGGGATAATGTGTCTGTGGGGGGGTGTGGGCGTGTGTGTGTGCAATGTCTCTGTGGGCTGTTTGTGTGAGTTGTGTAGATAAGTGTGTGTGCGTGTGTCTCTGGGTATGTGTGGGTGAGTATGTATGTGGTATGCGGGGGTGTGTGTGGTGGCATCTTTGTAGGTGGAGTGTGTCTATGTCTCTGAGTGTGTCTCTGAATGTGTCTGGGTGAGTATGTATGCAAGTGTGTGGGTGTCTTTAGGCTAGTATGTCTGGATGAAGTTGTGTGGGAGGGTGTGTCTGTAAGCGAGGGTGTACACGAGTGTATGTATCTGTGGGTGAGGATGTATCAGAGTGTTTGTGGGTTTGTTGTGGGTGTGTATGTATGTGAGTGTCTGTGTTTGTGTGTGTGAGAGTGTCTGTGGGGGGTATTTGCAGGTCTCTCTGTGGATGTCTGAGTGAGCATGTCTGCAAGAGTGTGTGTGTCCATGCGAGTTTGTATGGAAGTGTGTATATGAGTGTTTGTATGGAAGTGTGTATATGAGTGTGCGTGAATGTGGATGAGGATGCACGCAAGTGTGTGTGTGTGTGTGTGTGTGTGTGTGTGGATGAGGATGCATACGAGTGTGTGTGTGTGTAGATGAGGATGCATGTGAGTGTGTGAATGTGGCTGAGGATGCATGCGAGTGTGCGTGAGTGTGGCTGAGGATGCTTGCGAGTGTGCATTTGGCTGAGGATGCATGCGAGTGTGCCTGTGGCTGAGGATGCATGCGAGTGTGCCTGTGGCTGATGATGCATGCGAGTGTGCCTGTGGCTGAGGATGCATGCGAGTGTGCCTGTGGCTGAGGATGCATGCGAGTGTGCATGTGGCTGAGGATGCATGCGAGTGTGCATGTGGCTGAGGATGCATGCGAGTGCATGTGGCTGAGGATGCATGCGAGTGTGCATGTGGCTGAGGATGCATGCGAGTGTGCATGTGGCTGAGGATGCATGCGAGTGTGCGTGTGGCTGAGGATGCATGCGAGCATGCATGTGGTGAGGATGTATGTGAGTGTGCGTGTGGCTGAGGATGCATGTGAGTGTGCGTGTGGCTGGGGATGGATGCCAGTGTGCGTGTGGCTGAGGATGCATGCGAGTGTCAGTGTGAATGAGAATGCATATGACTGTGCGTGTGGCTGAGGATGCACTTGAGTGTGTGTGTTTCTGTGGGTGATAACGCATGCTAGTGTGCATGTCTCTGGCTGAGGATGCACACGAGTGTATGTGTCTTTGTGGCTGAGGATTTGCATGAGTGTGCATGTGTCTGTGGCTGAGGATGCATGCAAGTGTGATTGAGTCTTGCTGAGGATGCACGCGAGTGTGTGTGTGCCTGTGGCTGGGGATGCATGCGAATTTGCATTTGTCTGTGGCTGAGGATGCACGCGAGTGTGCGTGTTTCTGTGATGAGGATGCATGCAAGTGTGCATGCATGTGGATGTGAGTGTTTGTATGCCTGTGGGTGTGTTTGTGGGCCTGTGTGTCTGTGTGATTGAGTGTGTGGGTGAGTGTGCCTGTAGAAGGTGTGTGGGTGATTGTGTATGTGAGTGTCTGGGGGGATGCGGGCGAGTATGCATGTGAGTGTGTCTGGGTGGGGTGTGTGGGCGAGTGTGTGGGAATGTCTGTGTGCGGGTGTCTTGGCAAGTGTGTCTGGGCAAATGTGTCTGTGTGGACTTGTCTGGGCGAGTGTGTTTGTGAGGGGGTCTGGGCAAGTGTGTTTGTGAGGTGGTGTCTGGGAGAGTGTGTTTGTGGGGGTGGTGTCTGGGAGAGTGTGTCTGTGGGGGTGTGTGGGCAACCATGCAAGTGTGTCTGTGGGAGGTTTGTGTGCAACTGTGTATATGCAAGTGTGTCCATGGGGTTGTGTGTTTGTGGATGTGTCTGGTGAGTGTGTATGTATGTGGGGAGTATGTATGCAAGTGTGTTTGTGTGTCTGCGCATGTGAGTGTGGGTGTCTGTGGTTATATATGTGTATGTGTGTGCCTGCGAGTGTGTTTCTGTGAGCGAGTATGTATGAAAGTGTGTGCATGTGTGTATGTATGTATGGGAGTGTGTGTGTGCGAGCATGTATGTATGGGAGAGTGTGTGGGAGTGGTCTGTGGGTGAGGATGTATGGGATTGTGTGTGGGTGTGGGTGAGGATGTATAGGAGCGTGTGTGTGTCTGTGGGTGAGGATGTATGGGAGTGTGTGTGGGTGTGTGTGTGTGTGTCTACAGGTGAGGATGTGTGCGAGTGTGTATGTCTACAGGTGAGGATGTATGTGAGTGTGTCTACGCTCGAGGATGTGTGGGAGTGTGTCTATGTGTGTCTGCGGGTGAGGATGTATGGAAGTGTGTCTGCATGTGTCTGCAGGTGAGGCTTATGGCAGTGTGTCTGTGTATGTCTGCGGGTGAGGATGTATGTGAGTGTGTCTGTGTGTATCTGCGGGTGAGGATGTATGGGAGTGTGTCTGTGTGTGTCTACGGGTGAGAATGTATGGGAGTATGTGTGTGTGTCTGCAGGTAAGGATGTATGGGAGTGAGTGAGTGTGTGTGTCTGTGGGTGAGGCTGTATGTGTCTGTGTCTGTTGGGTGAGGATATGTGTGTGTGTGTGTGTGTGTGTGTGTGTGTGTGTGTGTGCGTGTGTGTGCGCGCGTGTCTGTGGGTCTTTGTGTCTGTGTGGGTGTGTTTCTCTGGGTGTGTCTTTGAGTGTGTATGCAAGTGTGTCTATTGGGGTATGTAGGCAAGAGTGTGTGTGTCTTTGGGGGTGTCTGGGTGAGTGTGCGAGTGTGTCTGTGGGAGGTGTGTGAGTGAGTGTTTCTGTGGGGGGGGTCTGTGGGTGAGTTTGTGTGTCTGGGGGTGTGTGGGCAAGTGTGTGTGTTTGTGGGTATGTATGGGAGAGTTTCTATGGTGGTGTATGTATGTGAGTGTGTGTGTGTGTGTATCTTTGGGTAAGTATGAGAGAGTGTGTGTATCTATAGATGTGTGTGTGTGTGAGTCTGTGGGTAAGTACGTACAGGAGAGTATACCTGCGGGTATGTGTAGGAGGGTGGCTGTCTACAGGTATGTATGTGTATGTGGGTGCCTGTGGGTGTGAGCTTCTGTGGATGAGTATGTATGGGAGTGTGTGTATGTGTGGGAGTGTGTTTGAGTATGCAAGTGTGTTTCTGTGGATGTTCTTCGTGTTTCACTGTTGCAGTCATTACATTTGGGTAATCTGCTGGCAGGTTGCCCTCAGTCGGCCTGAATAACAAAGTCTTGGGTCCTGCGTCGGTTGCTGTCTCCTCTTCCATGACGTCAGGTCATCAGGGGTATAAAACATGCAGCCGACACCATTTTAATCCATCTTTCTTGCTGTGCGGTGCCCGAAGCAGAAGCAGTTCGCAAGTGCCGGTCGGCCGACTCCTGAAATTTTCGTTTTTGAGTTTCAGAAGCGAAGTCTTCAAACTAAAGCTAAGTACCCCATTGGGGAAACTTTTTCTTGCTCCTTACCGATATCAGTAAAAGTTAATAATTACATTACTTGTGGGAAGCAAATACCTCATAAGGATTTTCATTTGTACTGTATTCCTTGCCTAGGCTCTGATCACAACGTGCCTTGCTGTCAGTTTTCTGCTAAATTTAACCAACGCACTATTAAGCGTCAGTATATTTTTGCTTCTAAATATTTTGGTTCAAAATTTACCTATCCTGAAATGTCGTCGGTTAGCAATCCGACTACCGGAGTTCACAAAAAAAATGCAAGGAAAAAGACAGAGATAGACCGTCGAGGTCCAGAACCGATGACGAAGCTTCTCCTAAGCCAGTCGCCGGTTCGCCAGTACTCAATAAGGCGCTTTTGCAGCCCCTGATGCCCGCTAATTTTGAGTCTCAGGCCTCTACTGAGACCCATTCAGAGTCCGGTATGCCGCGAGATTATATTGAACCCGCGGATGTCTCTCCCTTGGATGGGTCTGGAGCCGCTGAGCAGGCACCGGCTTCTGAGGGTGTTTTCAGGCCTCAACATTTGTATATTAAACCGACGCCATCATCAAAAACAAGGCCGAAATCTACTTCTATGTCTAAAAAAACGATGCATGAGCCACGTGCCCAGGCCCCTATGCCTAAAAAATAAATTATCAAAATGGCTGAGGATTTAATTACCTTGATCACGGGTTCCCAACCCCCCCCCTGCTAAGAGGCCTATGCAAGGCACTGATTATGAATCTTCAGATCATGTTTCCATTTCTTCTGATTCCTGTTCTGATCAGGAATTTTCTATTCCACATTATGAGGACTCTGATGCAGAGGAGTCCATCCCTTCTGCTTCTCCTCCTGAGGATTATTCTTTTGGAGAGACTTTGCATACTTTAAGGGAATATTTTCATTGGTAGAGTAAGGACTTCTCAGAATCCAAAAAGAGACTTGGGGATTTTCTTCTTCTTCCTCAGCATAGGCCTTTGGCAGTACCTCCTGTATTAGACATTGTTGATGTTTTCTCGGAATCAAGTATGGCTCCTGATTCCCTGCCTCCGGCTCCTTGTAAGCCAGACAGATATTACAGGGTTCCTGACTCCCACAAATTTCTTTTCAAAAATCCTGCTGCTGACCCTGAAACTATTTCTCAGGGTCCTAAGGTTGTTAAGACTTCTACAGCCAAAAGTCCTACCCCTTCAGATAGAGACTCCAGGGCACTGGATAGATGGGGAAAGAAGGTTTATACTTCTGCAACCTTGGCAGTCAGGGCTTTGAACTGCCAGTTTCATATGCTTAAATATCAACAGCATGTTATGGGCATACTGAAACAGAAAATGATGTTTATTTCTGACTGTGTGGAAAATAGAGAGTTACAGGATTTATTGCATTCAGCAGAACAGGTTGGAAAACATACTTTGCAATGTGGTTTTGATTCCTTGGAGGCCTCTTGCAGGGCCGCCATAACTGGATCTGTGATAAGAAGACATGCTTGGCTCAAGGAGCAAAATCTGCCTGATCATGTTAAAGCTAAATTGTTGGATGCTCCTTTACAGCAGGACAGTCTGTTTGGTAATAAGGCAGAAGAGGCTTTAAAAAAGATGGAAGACAAAGCTAAATCCATGCAAACTGTAAAAGATTTCTTGCACGTGCGGCCACCCAGGTTCAGTAGACACTGGCCTACTAAGAATTGGTCCTTTTCTGTGTCCAACAGAGCCACTCAGGGCAAACCCAGATGCTCCTAAGGCTCCAGGTTTCAATCACAAGGATCTTACAGGTCAAAACAATGGGGTTCCTCCACCTCCAAATCAGGAGGTAACAAAGCACAACCCTACAGTAAACAGTCTCAATGACTTTCCACTGCCATCTCTAAGCACTTATCTTTTGGCAGCCCCTTTGGGGGCAAAACTAGCACTTCATGTCCAAAACTGGCATTTAATTACCCAGGACAAGTGATTATTAAATATAGTATCCCAGGGGTACATATTTCATTTCCACACATTGCCAATTCCAAACGGATGGCCAGATCTGCCACCAAATCAGTGGGCAGAGGCCCAGAATCAAGTCATGTCCCTCATGGATATGGGAGCTATTTAACCAGTGCCAGAAAAGGAAAAAGGACAAGGATTTTATTCAAGACTTTTCCTGGTACCCAGAAAAGACAAATCATGGTGTGCAATTCTGGACTTATCCATTCTAAATATGTTCTTGGACATTCCAAAATTCAAGATGCTGACCTTACAACAGCTACTGCCTATGCTAGGCAAGAATGCCTGGTTGGTAACTAGACTTAAAAGAGGCGTACCTGCATATCCCAATAAGGGAATCTTGCAGAAGATACCTCCGCTTCAAAGCAGGCTATTTGCATCACCAGTTCTCTGCACTGCCCTTTGGCTTATCTACTGTGCCCAGGGTCTTTACAAAGTGCCTGACACCAGTAATTGCATTTTGCAGACAAAGGAACATTCAAATTTATCCATATCTGGACGACTGTCTCATTCAGGCAGAGGACAAGGACAGACCAAACAGGCTCCATAACAGTCAAAGGCTTTAATTGACAAAACAACAGAACAGTGACCTGGCGAGTACAAATACGAATAAAATTTCACTTAGCGCTTTCACCCATCTGTCAACATGGGCATCATCATGTTGATGGATGGGTGAAAGCGCTAAGTGAATTTTATTCGTATTTGTACTCGCCAGGTCACTGTTCTGTTATTTTGTCAATTAAAGCCTTTGACTGTTGTGGAGCCTGTTTGGTTTATGCTTTACTGGTCTACTTTTGTTGGTTTTGACGTTTGTAGAGGATAAGGACACTCTTCTTCAGCATCTGGCATTTGTAAAAATGCTTCTAGCATGCCTAGGGTACACCATAAATGAAAAGAAATCACAACTGGTACGCTCTCAAATAATAACATTCCTGGGTGTAAGCTTGAATACAACTGCCCAGATGGCTTACCTCACGCCAGACAAACAAATTCAATTGACAACTTACTTCAAACAAGTGGCAACAAAAACTCAGCTATCTGCAAGACAAATTCTTGGGGTTCATGGCATCCTGCATTCTACTAATTCCATATGCGAGACTGCATATGAGAAAACTTCAATGGTACCTAAAAAGCTTATGGAGTCACCGTTGTCACAGCCTGGAAGCAAGGATTCCTCTCATTCCCTGCCTGCAACAGGAGTTCCTTTGGTGGGCAGAGGCATGTCACCAAAACAAGGGACTGTCATTCATTCAACCCCCTGCCACCCAAAACCTGACTACAGACGCATCAGACTATGCTTGGGGGGGGCCCATCTTGCAGGGAGATGCATTCAAGGCAAATGTAGCCCAAACCAAATGCATCTACATATCAACCAGAAAGAAATGCTAGCTGTACAGAATGCTCGATGACAGCCTTCAAGGACTTCCTTCATCTAGGACAGCTACTGATAAAGACAGACAACACCACAGTTATGTGGTACATAAACAAGCAGGGGGGTACCCACTCCTACCCCCTTTGCAGACTAGCCATGGCCTTGTGGAACACAGCCTTGACTTACCAAATACATCTTCAAGCTCAATTCCTGCCAGGAAAGCAAAATACTCTGGCAGACGACCTAAGCAGAAATCTAATGGACCCGCACGAATGGAAACTATATCCACAACGAGTGTGTCTGGGCAAGTGTGTCTGTGGGGGGGTGTCTGGGTGAGTGTGTGTGTGCAAGTGTCTGTGGGGTATATGTATGAGTTGTGTGGATGAGTGTCTGTGTGAGTGTGGATGAGTGTGTGTGCAAGTGTCTCTAGGGATGTGTGGGTGTGTGTGGTGGTGTCTGGGTGAACATGTATGCGAGTGTGTGTCTGTGGGTGACTATGCGAGTGTGTGTCTATGAATGACTATGTATGTGAGTGTGTGTTTATGGATGACGATGTATGTGATTGTGTGTCTGTGGATGACGATGTATGCGAGTGTGTGTCTGTGGTCGACTATGCGAGTGTGCGTCTGTGGGTGACTTATTCGAGTGTGCGTGTGTCTTGTGTCTGTGTATGATGATGAATGAGTGTGTGTGCCTGGGTGACGATGTATGAGAGTGTGTGTGTCTTTGGGTGAGTATGTATGGGAGAGTTTCTGTGGGTGAATACATATGGATGTGTGTGCGTCTTTGGGTGAGTATGTATGAGAGAGACTGTGTGTGTGTGTATGTCTGTGGGTAAGTATGTACGGGAGAGTGTATCTGCAGGTATGTCTAGGAATGTGGCTGTCTGCAGGTATGTATGTGGGTGCCTGTGGGTGTGTGCTTCTGCAGATGAGTATGTGTGGGAGTGTGTTTGGGTAGCTATGTATGTGTCTGTGGGTGAGGATGTATGAGAGTGTGTGCCTGTGGGTGACAATGTATGAGAGTGTGTGTTTCTTTGGGTGACGGGGTGTGTGTGTGTGTGTGTGTGTGTGTGCCTGGATGACGATGTATGTGAGTGTGTGTCTGTGGTTCATGCTGTGTGCGAGTGTGTGTGTGTGGGTGACATTGTATGTGAGTGTGTGTGTCCGTAGGTTACATATGAGAGTGTTTGTGGGTGACGATGTGTGTGAGTGTGTGTGTATGTGTGTATGTGTGTATCTGTGGGTGACGGTGTATGCGATTGTGTGGGTGGGTGACAATGTATACGAGTGTGTGTGTGTTTGTGGGTGATGACGTATGTGAGTGTGTGTCTGTGGATGATGTATGTGAGTGTGTGTGTGTCTGTGGGTGATGATGTATGAGTGTGTGTGTATGTGGGTGACTGTATGCAAATGTGTGTGTGTCTGTGGGTAACTCTGGGTGATGCTGTATGTGAGTGTGTGTGTGTCTGCAAGTGACGATGTATGCGAGTGTGTGTGTGTCTGTGGGTGACGATATATGCGAGTGTGTGTCTGTGGATGTATGCGAGTGTGTGTGTCTGTGGGTGACTGTATGCAAATGTGTGTGTCTGTGGGTGACTCTGGGTGATGCTGTATGTGAGTGGGTGTGTGTCTGCGAGTGACGATGTATGTGAGTGTGTGTGTGTCTGTGGGTGACGATATATGCGAGTGTGTGTCTGTGGATGTATGCGAGTGTGTGTGTCTGTGGGTGACTGTATGCAAATGTGTGTGTGTCTGTGGGTGACTCTGGGTGATGCTGTATGTGAGTGTGTGTGCCTGCGGGTGACGATGTATGCGAGTGTGTGTGTGTCTGCAGGTGACAATGTATTCGAGTGTGTGTGTGTCTGTGGGTGACGACGTATGCGAGTGTGTGTCTGTGGATGATTTATGCCAGTGTGTGTGTGTGTATGTATGTGTGGGTGATGATGTATGAGTGTGTGTGCCTGTCTGTAGGTGACAATGTATGCGAGTGTATGTTTCTGTGGGTGACTATGTAGGTGAGTATGTATGTGTGTCTGTGAGTGACATATGTGAGTGTATGTGCATGTCTGTGGGTGACGATGTATGTGAGTGTGTGTGTGTGTGTCTGTGGG